>NC_056741.1:1628152727-1628182727 GCF_019279795.1 Protopterus annectens | reverse complement strand
TTGCTGGTGGCTCCCTTTGGTCCAGACAGCATTGGTTCCCCCTTCTGTTTTATCTGACTAGGTGCTTTCATAACATGTTGCCTCATAAGACGGATCTACTGACACAAGAGAAGGAATCCCTCTTTTGCCTTCATTTGTCCACCTTTCATTTGACTCCGTGAGTGATAGGATTTTGACTCCTTTTAGACCTCAGTTTTCTGAGGATCTCTGGGTTTTGCAGGAGGCCAGAAAACCCCCACTGTTTAGTCACATATGATTTTCTAGTCAAACAGATTTTCTATTTGATGTCTCCTGCATGATGTGGGCCCCTATTCTGTGGTCCTTTCTTATTTGTATGAGTTGCTCAATTTTGATTTGGCATATTCATCTGTTAAAGTTCACTTGTCAGCCATTTCCACTTATCTGCCCCTGAATTCACCATTAGCTTCTAGTTTTGAAATCAAAACAGTTTTTCAAAGGTGTCCTTCATATTCAGTCTCAAAGAAAGCTTATTCTACCTCCTTGGGACCTTACTTTTATTCTTGAGAAATTGACTGTTTCTTCTTCTCTGCAATATTGTACTTGTTGGTAGCTCTTACGTCAACCAAGGCGATCTCTGAACTGCAAGCCATCATTGCGGTTCCACCTTTTTTTTCACAGGGATAAAGTGTCTGTTTGTACCATCGCTTCTTTTATGCCCAAGGTGGTTAATGATTTCTCCTTGAATCAGTCTTTTCATTTCTCCTCTTTTCTTCCTTTCTCCACTGAATCCTAGTGACAGGATTCTTCAGGTGTTGGATTTACATAGGTATCTCAGATATTACTTGGACAAGAAAGAATATTTCAAGAAATCTGAGCAGCTTTTTGTTTCCTTTCATGCCAGGAAATTGTTGTTGGCTTTATCTAAAGCAAACTGTCTCCTCCTGGATTTCTAATGTCATTTATTTTTGCTATTCTTTTTATAGCAAGCAGTTTTCCTCTTCTGTTCATTCTCATTCTAACAGGGCGGTGGCCTCTCCTGGTGCTTTTTTCAAAGATGTGGATACGAGATCCATCTTGGAAGCTGATACTTGGTCTTCTGTTCATACCTTTACCAAACATTACAAGTTGGATTTCATTTCTGGGGCCAGGACAGGTTTTACCATGGCCATCCTTCTTGGATTTTGTAGGGTTCACCTGTGGCTTCCCTTTCCCATTCTTTGCATTAGCTTTTGTACTCTCCCAGGGGTATAGAGTACTGCAACAGTGATAAGCAAGGACATAGTACTATTGTGTAAGATCTTACCATAACAGTTGATGCCCTACTTCTCATTGTTGCAGTATTCTGTCCTTCCCTCCTATTCCCTGTTATTTTTCCTTTTTTGGATATATATGTTATAAGTTTCTTCTGGGACACTTCAGTTCTGAGGATTAGGTGCTTGTATATCACATATGTGCCTTATGCCTTACACGTAGGACATATGTCTGATGTATGGTGCCCAGAAGATGTAAAGGTTTTGGTATGCTGGTCTGATGTTCTGATGTCCTTGACAGGATAACCCAGGAGTAAAAAATACCCCAACAGTTAGATGTAGGCATCTTATGTTTTGGTAAGATCTTGCACAACTGTTCTATCTTTATTTAGAACTGCTACCTTGATTTTACACTCAGACTGCAGTTTCAGCACAAAATTCATGATTCTCATGACTCCACGTGAGAAAGATATAACGATATCTGAAATCTCTATGGTCCCAGCATCAGCACCCATGGAGTTTTAAACTCCAGTTTCTGGATGTGTAAAAAGGGTGATTATGTGGTGGAGACATCACATTTCTTAGAATCCAGGTCTCCAATTCTACCCTGCTGCTCTAGCACACACAGTCACAGTAGATGCCTTTGTTTTGAGAGTAGTTTCAGTGGGCATAATTGTGCAGGGTCTTTAGAACAGAAAAACAGACCAAAACACATTAACATAAAAGAGATGATAGCTCTTATATGTGCTGTCAACTCTGTAAATAATCTGTGATCTGCAGGACCATTTCAGTGTTTATAGGCAGCACCACAGTAATGTGGAATATAAGGAAAGGGGAACTAGATCTTACTCCTTGTGCAGACCAGCCATGTTAGCTTGAGCTATAGCTTTACAGGCGTGTCACCTTACAGGCATATCTGCATTACATCAGAACAAAGTTGTGTGGCAGACAAGTTGAGCAGTGCCAGGACAGACCCTCTCGAATGGAAACAGAGTCAAGGGCTCTTATAAGATTTGATCTATCTGTGGGGAACAACTGAAGTAGATAATTTTGTCTTCTCTCTATAAACAGTCAACTTGGCAAAATTCTGTTCCAGGACTTCATGCAAGGAGGCCTAGAAGATGGAAGCCTTTTTTTCCTTGGTCATGAATGTTGCATGTTTTTCCACTGATTTACAGGGTACTTCTGAAGATTCAGGAGGACTCTGTAAAGAACCTTACAGTGTCTTCCTTCTGGTCCAGGGCATCATTGGTTGCTTTAGAAAATGGTCAGGGGCAATTACTACAAGCTTCCTTACATATTGGCTTTACTCGCACAATTTCAGGGACGTTTGATATGTTCTGACCCCAAACAACTACATTGACTGGCTGGATGATAGGGTTTTAATACCCTTTAGATACCTGTTTTCTGAGGACGTGCAGCAGGTATGGATTGAGGCAGGAAAGCCTGCTACTAGAAATCGTATATTAGCAAGTGTAAAAGGTTTTCTAGTTGGTGCCAGTAAAAGAACTAGCACTCACTCAGGGCCAGTATTTCTGTGGCTTTATAGTGTTTGTGCATGTTAGTCTCCTATGGTCTGTCTTAGTCCTATATCAAAGTTCATTTGTTGACCATTTCAGCATGTCTGACCATGAATTCCCCTCTTTCAATGCAATGTCATGTCAAAATTTTTTCGAAAAGGGTTCTGCATAAGAAGCCTCTATGAAAACCAGTGGTTCCTCCTTGGGATCTTAGTTTTGTATTAGTAAAGCTAACACTTGCTCAGTTTAAACCAGCTTATCTGGCTGACTTGATCATTTTAACATTGAAGACAGTTTTGCTTATTGCTGTGACCTCTGCAAGAAGATTGTCTGAGTTGCAAGCTATTATGGTGGGTCAGTTGTCTCACTTTCAGTAAAGATAGAGTTTCTTTGAGAACTAATCCTCCTTTTATGCCCATAGTGGAATCCATGTTTACATTAAGCCAGCCAATCCATTTCCCTGTTTTCTTTCCAGTAATTAAAAATGAGGGAGAAAGAATACTTCATACCTTGGATATCAACAGACAATTCAGCTACTAGCATGACGGAACCAAATCTTTAAAAACTTTTGATCAGTTGTCCATTTCTTGTTGAGGTTGGTAGAAAAGGCAACTGTAGCAAAGCAGTCTATTTCTAAATGGCTGTTGATTCCCACCACAACAAAACTATTCCAGGCAGGGTCAAGGCTGACTCTGTCAAGGCCTTGGCTTCATCTATGACTTTTTAGAAAGAGTTGGACTCTTAAATAGTCTAGAAGCAGCAATTTAGTCCTTTGTGCATAATTGTGCGAAACACTATAAACTAGATTATTTCTCCACATCTGGGACAGACTTTGCTAGGACCATTTTCCAGGGATTCCTGGACCCTTCTCCTTACTCCCCTCATTTCTTCTAAGCTATGGTAATAAACCCATCATAGCTTAGGCTACTGCAGCGGCGATCATAATTGTCTGTGATTTTTTTTATACCTGGGTGCAGATAAATATATATTTTTTTCTTTTCTTAGAAATGTCCTGTCAGAGCGTAGCCAGTTGGCATGAAAGCTCTGAAGGGATTGGCACCCCAATCTGATTCGAGCTCAAGCTGACTAGCAGTTTGGGATCATGGAAGAGGCCCTGAAGTTTAGGAAGATAGTGTTCTGTTTTTTCCTATGCAAGATATAACCCATATAGCTAAGGCTACTGCAGAAGTGATTACTCAGACATCTACTGTTATGGTAAGTTTTCTTAACACAACAGTAATTTCTCCCTTTTACTTGTGATGGTATGTGAGGAACCATTTCTGCTGCTCCAGCATGGGAATCTACTTCCTTAGCTAACGGTGTGTTTGATACACCCACACCTGTCTGCATTTAAACTTGATAGTCTGAAGGGTATGACTTTGCTACCTGTGGAGATTACTCACACAGAGAATATGCCTTAATATAGTGGGAGCACATGGGAGGTGAAGAACTGAGATGTCAAGAGATTCTCCCTGTTGCTCTAAGGTAGGAATCAAGATCCAAAATCTGTTCAGTATTTATGGGTGTTTTTCATGCAAGTCACTGGTGAGTCATAACTTCAGGGAACTCTGTCACAGGTGGAACCAGAGTTTCAGAACGCTTTCTTCTTCTCCTATGTATCAACGTCTTGGTGTAAAGGCGGACATATTGTCAGATATTTTCACTTCTTTCTTGCCATATGGTTCAGTTGGACAGATATTTGTTGCAGTCTGTCAGGCCAGGCCCAAGTGGAAAACTGTAGATAAGTAACCTGTAGAGGCATTAATTATGTATGCCCTTGTAGAGTTATTTTGTTTTGTAGATGTTATGTGATCCTATCTCGCCTACATTCTGACTGATGGGTTCGGAGCCGATCCCTCGGCTCCGACTCGGCACGCTTATGCCAAAGAGCGAAGTCTCTTATTGGCTGAGCTTACTATATCCCAGGATGCACCACTACCAGTCCCCCAGATCTCGTTTGCCGCTAACTAGCAAAGACGTGGTCTCGAGCTGGCTGAGCTAAGTAGTGTCTTTTCACTAACTTTTTCTGTCAGAAATTTGCTAATTCTTTAACAAAAAGCTGTTTTAACAGCTACTCTGTGCTGTTGTGTGTATTTGAAAACTTTTTTGTGGAAAACTTGTGTGTGATTGGTGTTTGTTCTGGTACAGGCTCCCTTGATCCGTAGGGCCTTTCCTGTTGGTTTATCCCTTTTGAACCTTAGGGGTCCTTGAATTCGTTTATATATTTGTTCACTGTTGTTCAGTTGGCCTTTATTTTAATTGCACTATCATTGTGAACGGCAAGTTAATCTTTGTAGGGTCAGTCCTTTCCAACAAAGTTTTGTCTGTGAGAGAGTTACTCAATTTTACTCATAATGTCTCAGGCACCTAGGCCTTCGGGCTTCAAGAAGTGCACTAAATGTAGTTTTAAAATGTCTATCATGGATGACCACTCTCTCTGTGTATATTGTTTGGGCGCCAAACATTTGCAGGAGTCCTGCAGCGTGTGTCACGCTTTTTCCTCGAGGGTCCTCCAAGAGAGGAAAAATAAGCTTATATTGAAAGGCCTTATAAAACCCTCTTTTGAAGAAGCTTTAGCATCCTCTCCTTCTCCTGCTAAAAGAAAGGGCATCGGCTCCGACCAGTCCGTCGGACCCGACCGCCAAAAGACATAGGCAGGCTTCTCCTTTGGCTCCAAGGACTTCGGAGCCGAGGGCGGAACGGTCTGCCTCGATGCCTCCAGTCTCGACTCCTCTGGCTTCGAGCCGATGGCTGGGGCATCGAGGCGGGTCACCTTCATCGGCTCCACTGGTCTCGGAGCCGATGAAGGTTGTCCGCCAGACACTTCCTCCTCGGCCGAAGTCCTCCTCGCACCGATGGAAACTGGTTTGGGTATTCCTTCGGCGCCGATAGTTATCGAGTCGCCTCGAGCCGGTCCCCTAGCCCTTGGGGCCGTTGGAGAGGCCAACTCGAACCCGTTCAGTCTCCTCTAGGTCATCGAGGATGTCAGATTCGGACATAGACAGGGTGCTCCAAAGACTGTTCCAGTCCCCAGTCTTTCAAAATTTGTTTCGCTCCGACCCAATTGGCTTCGGAGCCGATAGCCCATTCCATTGCCATTCCTCCTCCGACCGCTTCCGGCCGGAGCAGGTGCTGTTGGAGCCGGTGGAGATCCTAGGGTCGGCTCCGACCCTTACTCCAACCCCAGCCTTCGGGTCCGAGTTTGGCACGGACTTCTTCGGCCGGACCCGGGGTGACGTTTGGGACCTATGCTGTCGGTTCCGAGCCTCCCTCTCGGTGCTCGCTGCGGGACTTCCATCTGCTATCATGGCTCGGGACCGGACACTCCCAGGATTCTGGGGTCCGGCTTTCAGAGCTATGAGGAGTGCCTTGGCCAAGTCTTCTTCGCCATCTCTACGGCTTTACCGGCACCTTCCTGGGCGTGGAGACTGGGTCTTTGGCAGTTCCCTGTCCCTAGGCATCGGAGCCCGGGGCCTGAGGTTACCCCACTGGGGTTCCCTCCTCCTGAGGGTTCTTCGGAGTTGTCTTGGAGGAGCCCCAAGGAAGAGATCGTGCAAGAGGAAGCACGTGGACTCCCCGAGTCTCTTACATCGGACACTGATCTTGATGATGCGGAGGGGTCCCCAAAGTCGCCCCTCGGATGATGTCTCATTCGCAGACATTTTAGAGATCCTTAAGCAACGAGGCGGCTGGATATCCAAACCCCCCTCTGCTGATGAGTCAGTGCTTCTCAAGGCCTTTGGGGCTCAGCCCTCCGCCTCCTGGGTGTCTCCGCCTTGACGAGCTCCTGGATTTGGTTTGTCGAAGGGCGTGGGAACATCCAGATACTGTGGAACCAGTGCCTTCTCGCCCTAACAAATTTTTGTCTGCCCCACCCGAGAAGGAGTTCCTGACAAAGGCGTGGCTGTAGATGCCATGGTGGTGGCATCTGCTACACAACAGGACGTGGCAGTGGCTTCAACGTCCGTCCATCCTCCTAATAAGGAGTCTAGGAGCATGGACCGCACGGAAGCGCACCCTGACTTCAGCGGCCTTTACACTAAGGTCCCTGAATTATTTGGCACATTTTACCAGGCTACAGAGGGATCTGGTCAAGGAGCTGTCAGACTCCCTCTCAGGTAACCTACCTGAGCAGCTAGCCCAGTCGGTTAGCTCTCAGTTGGCTATCGTTACCTCGATTTCTAACTCGTCCATGGGGCTCATTTCATATGCGTCAAGGGGCGGCAGAGCGGCAGGCACAGGCGTGGCTCTACGGAGTCAAGCCTGGCTCGTTTGTGTCATTTTGCGGAGGCCTTCAAGTCGTCCTTCGCCGACGCTCCCTTTGATGGGTCCTCTTTGTTTGGACCTAAGGTTAAAGACACACTTACCGCTGTGAGCAAGAGGGAAAAACTTTATCTGCCGTAGGTGCACGTTATTCCACTCCCTTCGGCCTTATCCCAAGGCTAAAGGAGGAGGGAAGATGTGGTTCCAAATCACGTAAGTTTTTCCTCAACAGCAGGAAGATTCCCTTCCAGAGGCAGAGGACGGGAAATTTTTCTGGGAGACGCCGTCCCAGAGGCGGCAGAGGGCCCCGCAATTCTGGAGACCGCGAGTCCTTTCGTGGCTCTTCAGCCTCCCACACTTCATGAGGGATTGCCCGGCTGTGCTGCTCGAGCCAGTCGGGTGCCGTTTTGCCAAGCACCTAAAAGCCTGGGAGTCTATCACTCAGGACAGATGGGTGCTTCGGATTATTGCCGGAGGTTACACCATTCCCTTCACACACTTACCCCCACCGTCCAAAAAAATCCCGGACCCACCACCCAGTCAAAGGGAAATTGCAGCCGCAGAAGCGTCAAAGCTGCTAGAAAAAGGAGTCATCCAACCGGTCCCCACAGACCAGATCGGATCCGGAAATTACTCGAGGTTCTTTTTAGTGCCAAAAAAGACAGGGGACCTGAGACCAATATTGGATCTCAGCAAACTAAACCAGTCCATCATGAAGTCCAAATTCCGAATGGTCACTTTACAATCCATTCTCCCATTGTTGGAGAAGGATGTTTGGATGTGCTCCATAGATCTCAAGGACGCCTATTATCACATACCGATACATCAGGCGTCCAGGAGGTATCTGCGCTTCAGCCTGGGAGACAGTCATTTCCAATTTTGTGCACTGCCCTTTGGTCTCACCACAGCCCCCAGGGTGTTCACCAAGTGTTTGGCAGTAGTGACTGCTCACCTGAGGAGTCTTGGATTCCAAGTGTTTCCCTATCTGGACGACTGGCTCCTGACTGCCACCACCAGGCATCTACTAATAGACAACCTCAAAGCCACCATCTGCCTGGGTGCTACCCTGGGAATTACATTCAATTGGTCAAAGTCTGTCTTGCTGCCCTCTCAGCGCATAAGATTCATAGGAGCAGAGATAGACTCAAAATTGATGCATCTTTCTTCCTACCGAAAGGATTCAAACTTTACAAGGTCAAGTTCAAGCCCTGCTTCCAAGATCCAAAGCCCCAGCCAGGATGGTCCTGCAACTTTTAGGTTCGATGTCTGCCACGGTTCTCCTAGTTCCACTGGCAAGATTGCACATGAGGATTCTTCAGTGGCTGTTATCGACACAATGGTCCTTTCAGAATCTCCCCCTCAATCACCCCATTCTGATTACAGAAACGTGCAAACGGGACCTCCGCTGGTGGCTTCAGCCATCCAATCTGAATCAGGGAAAACCTTTTGTTATCCCCCCTCCGGTGGCCACCCTGACGACGGATGCCTCCCAGACAGGGTGGGGGGGGGCATTGTCTGGGCAGGTTAGTTCAGGGTTCTTGGCTTCCAGACGAAACCTTTCTTCATATCAATGTATTAGAAATGAGGGCTGTACTTCTGTCCCTACAGGCCCTCCACAAGTTTCTCCCTCAAGGCATTATCGCTATCCACACAGACAACATGTCGGTGGTCTGGTATCTAAACAAACAAGGAGGGACCAGATCTTACCCCCTTTGCAGAGAGGCCATGAGGGTGTGGGAATGGGCTGTAGCTACCAACCATTTCTTGGTAGCGACCCACATTCCAGGGAAATCCAATATATTGGCAGACAGATTAAGCAGGACGATTCTCTCACCTCACGAGTGGTCCCTGAACGAAACAATAGCAGCTCAGGTTTTCAGAAGATGGGGGACCCCGTGCTGCGACCTGTTTGCAACACCACAAAACACAAAGTGCAAAGGTTCTTCTCATTGACTCCGCGTCAGCCGGAGGCAGCTACGGATGCTCTAGCCCAACCTTGGCCAACAGGACTACTTTATGCCTTTCCTCCGGTCCCACTTCTCCCCAAAGTCATCCAGAAAGCTTCTCAATTGGGGTCCACAATGATACTAATTGCTCAAGACTGGCCTCGTCAGGTATGGTTCCCCTACCTAAAGAAACATGCGGTGGACGATCCTTGGTTTTTGGATCTAACTCCGGATCTGCTGATTCATCAGTCGGGACGACAACACCAGTCCCTTCACACTTTGAAATTGACAGCTTGGCTCCTCCACTTCCCGACTTTAGTCAGAAATCACACCTTAGACCCGGAAGTTATTCACATTTTATCTTCGGCCCACAAACCCACCACTAAAAAATTGTACCTCAGTAAGTGGAAGAGGTTTGCTATCTGGGCTCAACTCAGGGGCTTAGACCCTATCACTGCCCCGATACCAGAGGTTTTGAAATTTTTAACATCCTTGTTTAATCAAGGATCTTCAGTCTCTACTATTAAAGTCCAGCTAGCGGCTATCTCCAAATTTCACGAATCCATGGATCCACCGTTGATGAGCAGCAGATTATGCAAAACTTTCATTAAAGGTGCTGGGCTGTTAAGACCCCCAGTTTATCACCCTGCGCCTCCGTGGGATCTTGATTTGGTACTTCGTGCCTTAACATCTTCCCCTTTCGAACCGACTGCTACATGTGAGTTAAAATATCTGTCTTGGAAAACTGCCTTCTTAGTTGCAATTACCTCTGCAAGAAGAGTTTCAGAGCTTCAAGCCCTATCTATCAAACCACCGTACTTGATTTTTCACAAGGATAGAGTATCACTTAGGCCTAACCCATCTTTTGTTCCAAAGGTTTGTTCTAATCTCTGTCTCCAACAATCTCTAGAGCTACCAGTTTTCTTTCCAAAATTCTCCAACGAAGCGGAATACACCCTCCATAAATTGGATGTTCACAGGCAATTGCGCTTCTATCTAGACAGGACTCAACAAATTCGAAAATCAGACCAGTTGTTTGTGTCCTTTTCAGATAATAAATTGGATAAAACCATCACTAAAGCTACTATCTCCAAATGGATTAGAGATTGCATAACTCAGGCTTATTCCTCTTCAAATAAGCAACTTACAACATCTATCAAAGCTCACTCTACCAGAGCTATGGCTACTTCTATTGCTTTTCATTCCAAGCTCGCTATTTCTGAGATTTGTGCTGCGGCTACTTGGTCCAACCCGCACACTTTCATTTCCCACTATAAATTGGATGTAGCATCTAAAGGCGAGCATCATTTGGTTCCACGGTACTCAGGAGTGTTTTCCAGTGAGCCACCCAGGATTCTGCGCTGTCCCATCAGTCAGAATGTAGGCGAGATAGGATCACATAACATCTTTTAGTTATGTACTCACCATAACTTCAGATGTTTGGGATCCATCTCGCCACATTCCTAATACCCACCCTCCTTCCCCCTGCCTTGGAGATCAGAAGAGATTGAACGGTTTTGAGTTCTACTGTTTTTTATCTTGTTTCATCTGACGATGTTATATAAGCAGCATGTGTGTCTGTGTATGTATGCGGACAAACTAGATCTGGGGGACTGGTAGTGGTGCATCCTGGGATATAGTAAGCTCAGCCAATAAGAGACTTCGCTCTTTGGCATAAGCGTGCCGAGTCGGAGCCGAGGGATCGGCTCCGAACCCATCAGTCAGAATGTAGGCGAGATGGATCCCAAACATCTGAAGTTATGGTGAGTACATAACTAAAAGTTTTCTGCTTTTAAGACTTTTGTTCTTGGAAATTTTTGACACGTCTCCTGAGCATTCAGAGTCTTCACATCTGGAGATGTGAGGATACCAACCTAGCTGAACAAATGTTCATGCAAGAGACAAGCTGTCATTAAAGATGGGCACATTAAACACCTGTGTATTGTTTTGACCTTGACTACATCATCGTCACTTTCAACATCTGTAGGTTATATCCTCCGCACTGTTAAGTCTAAATCCAGTGGCTCTATAAACCCCCAAAAAACAACTGTCTCAAGTACAAACTAGTCTTAAGAACAGTACTTGACATACTTAGAAAATCAGTCCATTCTCAGTGCCTAGGAAAAGCTGTAAGCTGAGCAATCTAGCTAAATAGGGAGTCAGTGGACATAAAAGTCAACTTTAGGGGAAAAAACATCAGTCATCCCTTCATAGGCTGCTTAAAAACTTGTGTGCAGACGTTCCTCTGTCTGACAGGCTGTACTAATCAACTGACACCTGTTCCTCATTTCTTTACTCAGCCATTGATTTCAGCCTCCACTGCATTACAATTCTCATCCTTGATTCCATTAACAAACCCTCTTCTCCCACTAACTTCCCTCCTATATTCTCACTTTCCTTTTCAAAGCAGTCAAAACTAAACACACACAGTACCACTACTCGAACCAAAAACTTTCTTACCTGCTGGTCCTGACGGTCTTCTCCCATGGTTCTTATTCCTATGGAAGGGCTTCGTAGTCCACCCCCCTCCCCCAATCCCATTATAATCTCTGCCTAACTCGAAACAGCATGCCTGATGTCTGGAAAACAGCTATTGTTAAACTCTCCCCCAAAAAACTAACCCATACCATACACACTTCCATCTCCATTCTTCTCATACTTGGTGAAATGCTTGAAAAAAGTGTTTACAATCAAGTCACCCATTACATCTTACAATATTATGTGCTGTCCTCAACAGCATTGGCTTGGGACCGATAAGAGCACTTCTGCTGCACTCTGGACACTGAGTGAGCATCCTCCTGGCTGTGGACAAAGTTCTTCCCAATGGAGAAGTCTTTGTTAACCTTGCCAGAGCTTTCAGTTTGGTTGACCATTACATTCTTTTAGATCACTTAACTGAAAGTGGAATTAGCCCAGATACAGCTCCCTAGTTTAAGTATAATCTTTTCAGTCCATACTTCTGTTCGCAGTTTCAAAACACCCTCTCTTCTTCTACCCCTGTCCTTAAAGGAGTTTCTCAGGGCTCCATGCTAGCTCCCCTTCTTTTTTCCATTTTCATTAATATAAAATACTGCTTGATCTCCCTCACTTCTCTCTCTGTCTCTTTTTATGCCAGTCACATGTTCTTATTTCGCTCAAACCTGACGTCTGCCATACAGCAACAACTACAAGCCGACTTACTTTCTTTTAATAAATGGCTTAATAACAAAAAGCTAATTTTTGAATACTTCCAAAACTAAAACAATGCTGTTTAGTACCTCCCTTTATGGCAGAGTAACTCTCAATTACTTCTTACTCGTGACCATTTTGAAAACCTCATTGATAAAGTCATCTCCTCCTGATGTGGCACATGGCTTGATTCTGTACTGAACTTTTGCCTTTACCTAGAACAGATATGGAAGAAAATAAATTCCCTCCGATTTTGATCTTATGACATTTCCCTCTTTCTCTCCAGACCAACCAGAATTACCATAGGCAAAGGTGTTTCTAGTAGCACAGCTTGAATATCAGTTTCCACTGGTTGTAGCAGCATCCAAGAAAAAACTTCTCCACTGTCCAAACTATAAGCAACTCTTATCTGCTGTTCCATTACCCTCTTCCCTAGAAATGAGACTGCGTCATGTGTAATAAATCCAACTGGCTAACTGTCCAACAGTATGCCAGACACCTTCATGGATCCCAACTCTCCTCAAAGAACACTTCTTATAGGTTCATAGGTAAGTACTAGGCTAACTGCCCTTGCAGGGCATTTCTAGGCTAGTTAGTTTACCTTTTTGTGCTCAGATTAACCTATCCCATTTGGTTAGAGATTGGCCATACCCATCCCATGGTTGATAATTATATATTGCCCTTAATGGGAATAATTGGGATCATACCATATATAATTTGAGGGGACCCAGGCATTGAATAAAGCTTTTAGGAAATGCTTCCGTCTTTTAGTAGTACAGTGGGCAATCCTGGAGTACATTTTCTGTTTCCCATCCATAGATTCAAATTGCAGTTGAGTATGGATAGGGATGAACTTGGTCTTAAGTGGATGGGGAGTCTGTTCCAGAGCAGTATCCTGTGCGAATTATACTTGTTCCTCTGAACTGTTCTATTTATGCAGAAGAGGTTTAGATCCCTAGACCAAGCATTTCTAATGCCATTTGACTTGCTAATGTGCAGTAAATCTGTCAGTATTGTGTAGGAGGATGCTTGTATGCCGGCCACAAGTCACCTCTTTAGTAGTCTGTAGGATACTGAGTATAGTGTCAAGGCTTTGAGCCAGTATATGTAAGACACGTTGCTTAGACCTTGTATCCTTTTAACGGGGTATCTCTGTGGGCATTCCATTTGTTGCTTGTATCTGGACAGATGTATGCCAGAGGGAGCCTTATACTCAATTATTAGCCTGAGTGTAATGCCCCCTTTAGCATAATACCTATTAGGCTAATCATGGAGTATAATACCCCCTTAGGCATTGTACTCCATGATTAGCTTAATGAGGACTGAGTAAAGGGGAACAATGACATCCCTAGATCTGGACATAGTTCCTTTGTTTGTAAGCTGTGTAATATTGACAGACGTTCTTACAGTGGACACATGTTGGCAGAAGTTAGGTCACTGTCCAAATAGGATCTGAAATCCCGAACAACTGATCAACTCTTAGGGGGTTTTGTCAATGTGGCAGTTCTCTGGGGTAGAAGACTTCTCAAAGGATACAGTAATGCATATTTTGCATTTAGTTTCACTCCATGATTTTTGGCACCCGCTATTTATTTGGGAAAAACCGTCCTGCAGGATATCTAAGTTATTTGGAAATTCAATGACTGCTCCTAGCTTGTCAGCCAGAGCCCTTTGGTATTGAGTTTTACTTAAGAAAAGTAGATGCCAAACAGGAGATGTCCCAGCACAGAACCATGGAGGACTCCATTGGTGCCTGGTTTCTTTAAGTAAATTCCCTTATTTTAATTTCCTGCATTTTGTCTGTGAGCCTGTTGGCAATCCAGCAAGTGACACAAGGGTTTATTACCAGTTTATTTAGCTTTTCTACTATGCCTGATGAGGGAATTGCTTTGGCCAGGTTGAGGTATGCAATGTGTACTGTTTTGTCCTTATCCATTGATTTGGTGACCTTTTCAAAAATGTCCACCAGTTTGAGTAAGCGTGACCTGCCCTTGATAAATCCAAACTGAGACAAGTTCAGTGTTTGGAGGTTCCCTGTGTCCTGACTGATTGATTAATTCCATGATAAGTCTTCTCATAGCTTTGCATACGAGTCTGGTTAGACTCATGAGTCTGTAATTGCCTGGACCCCTGTCCTTCCCTTGCCTCTAGCCTATGCAGATTCCCCCCTTACAATCAAAGAAATCTAAACCACTTTGATCCACTTCAATATCCCAGAACTAAATTTTATTGTGCAAACCATGCCTTCTCTGTTGTAGGCCCCAAACTCTAAGAATCCCTACCTGCAAATCTTAAAGACCTTATCTCATACCCCCTCATTCTGTGTTCAGCTTAAAGATCATCTCAAGTCTGAATCAGTTTGCAAATGTTTCCCTCTAAGTACAGCACCTAATCTGTCATTCTCCAGTTTATCAGTCAGGCACCTTTGTCTTCACACTATGCTCCTATACTAGGAAAGGAAGGACTTGACAGCGCTTTGTAGTCTTTGGATTAAACAAGAAAGGTATGCCAGTCACAAAACTAGCCTTCTCAGAGTGAATCTTCAATTGTATTACTTCCCTCCCCGAGAAAGATGTCACTCCTGCTTGGGATCTAAATTTCATCCAGGAGAAATTAACCTTGCCTCCTTTTGAGCCAGCAGCCACTGTATTTCTCAAGTACCTTAACTGGAAGACTGCTCTGAATTTATTTTAGCAAGAACAATGTATGAGGTCCAAACATTACATTCTACAAAGAACGGAGAGCTTGTGCACAAACCCCACCAAACTATAAAAAATTATTTTAAGACATGTTTAGAAATCAAACCAATTAGTGCCTTGTTTTCTTCCCTAAACCACAGAACAGTACAGAAAAGATTTTACGCTCCTTGAATGTCCACCGTCAGTTGAGACATTACTTGGTCAAAACCAAGGATTCCAGTATGTCAGCTGAATTGTCTTTCTTTTCTGCTGCAGATAAGGAGGGGGTGCCATCTTCTAAGAAAATGGATAGTTCATGGCATATACTTTTATCTGTCGCATGGGAAGACACTACAGGGATATGACAGATCTCCTTCTACCAGGGAAACAGCTGCCATCATTGGCCTTGGTATGCACTTTTTCCAAACACAGTAGATTGGTTTTCTGTTTAAAGCCAAGTCAGGGTTTGCCTCTGCCATGCAGTGGGAGTTCCTTTAGTTATCTGTATCCTAGCCATGCTTCCTTCCACTGGTGAGAGAAGGCTTTGGGACTTATCGCTGTTGTGATGGCTGCAGCAGTGATCATATGAAGAATCTAGTAAAGTTGAATGGGGATCTTGTGGGTAGTAGATATTCAAAGAGGATTGCTGTTGCAGTAACAATTCCTTATTTCCTTCCATCCACTCTTCTTTCCCAGGGAACATCCATGGGCTGTGATGGAGTTGTTACTCCCTTTTAGGACCCTGGTTCCCTTTTGTCCAGGCTTCCTCAAGAGTGCCAGATTTCTGAGATGGTTGTCCTTATTGGCTGTACAGGGCAGGCCTTCTCTTTTAGATGTCTCTATTTCATTTTCTAAAGTGGGATAAAAAAACTAAAGATGGTATGGTCTGATACCACATTCATACTGGAAGTATGTGGATGTTCCAAAGAAGATGGAGGCAGCCCAGCTTGTTGCATGGAGGTAAGGGTGCTCAGCTTCAAAAGACTGTTTGGATTCCATTTGCAGCGTATATCTTACTTGTGATTTATTTATTTTATATTTGTCAACTGGGAAGGTCCAACTGGACACAAGTCCTTTTTCAGAAAAGCTCCACATGAAAACAAATGCATTCATATGGAAGCACAAATGTCAACAGTTTAAAGGACAAAATACATCTCAATGCAATCACAATTAGTCAACAGTTTAAGTAGCCAGTACAGGTACATTTTGATCATATACAAGTGAAAACAATGCTATATACCGTCGGTTTGAAATATAAGTAGGTTGCTTAGGCTCTATCTTAAGAAGAATATGCAAGATATTCATAAAGCAATAGTTTCAGAGTAACTGTGCAACCTAAGATGGATAAATAGTGAGCACCTTAAAATAAGAGGTTCATTCGGTGAAGTTGAAGTAGTTAATATTTGAGCAATGAGGAACGAAGAGCTTGGGAGAGAAACTGGAGTGAGAGAGAGAAAGAAGCAAGTGTACAGCAGTGTTGTTGTCAGTTAAGGTTAGGTTACACCACAAGGTGTCAGTAGGTATGGAGGGTGGTCCCAGAGCTAAACAGGGAGGTAATGGTGCAGAAATATGATTACATGATGTCATTAGGCAAGGAAAATGGTCCCAGGGCTGCATCGGGAGGTGATGGTACATATGGGTTTGGTATAATGGTTAAGGTCGTTACCTCACAAACACAAGGTACAGAGTTTTGGTGGGAGGATGGCATAATGGTTAAGGTGTTTACCTTGCAGACACAAGGTGCAGGGTTTGATTCTCACATGGGGTAGTTGGCTAGGCTTAAAATGGCCCACAAAGGCAGTTAGCCTAGTGCTAATCTATGAACCTATGAACTATGATCACATGGTATCAGTAAGTAAGGAGGATGAATCCCAGATGATTGCAACAGTGATTCTACTTGCACTACTGTTATTGTGCTGAGTTCATGTTGGTATGAATGAGGCGGAGTTATGTTAACAGGTAGAATGCTGAGGAGTAGCTAGTACGTAGTGGTTCACTTTTTCATTTACTGATTACCTAATTCAGGGTCATTGGTGAACCTAATTCTGGGTCATTGGTGATAACGTATATGTAGTGTGTTCCTGATGCATATTTTTAGCATAGATTTGGGGATTATCGCTGCATTACCCTGACAAGTCTGATATGTAAGGCTATGGAGCGCATCATCATGGACCTAATTAAGAAGGATATAGGGAATCTCAAAACTCTAGATCCCATGCAATTTGATTTTGTGAAACGTAGATCGTGCCTACTCAACCTGGTTGACTTCTTTAAGTCAGTCACTAGATGTGTGGATATGGGCAAGGCAGTTCATACAGCCTACCTTGATCTGGCCAAGGCCTTTGATACCATTCCCCACTCAGGAAGTATTGATAAACTCACCAAACTAGGCATCAACCCCTATATCACTAGGTGGGTTGCAAACTGGCTCACAGATAGAACCAACAATGTGAAAGTAGCAGACTCCCAAGTCAGACTGCCGACCAGTTACAAGTGGAGTTCCACAGGGATGGGTCCTGTTTTTACATCTACTTCTCAGAAGTCCATGCCAACACAGAGGGACTCTGGCTGACCAAGTTCGCAGATGACTGCAAGCTGGGAGCCATTATTAACTCCCCAAGTGATGTAGACATCCTACAGAAAGGCCTCACTGAGACCAATGACTGGTGTCGAAACCATGGCCTTAAGCTTAATACCAAAAAATGCGTCGTCATCCCCTTTGGGAAGAACTCATTTCCCACTAATTACTACATCGATGGGAGCCCACTGAACACTGAAGGCATCTGAGGACACAGGTTGACAGCAACCTCTCCTTTGACCACCACATTGCCACTGTGGTTAGAAAGTCCTTCTGTGTGGCACATCTCATTACCAAGGGTTTTGCATCCAGGAAGAAGGAGGTCATCATCTCTCTCCAGTCATCGAGTATAATGCCCCATTTGGCATGTACCTCACTAGACGCAACAGCTGGAAAGGCCACAAAAGTACCTCACAAAGTGGATCCTAGGCCTTAAACACATGTCCTACATGGACAGACTCAAAAAACTCCAGCTCCTCTACTAAGAGGCGATCTCTGCTTGACTTACAAAGCCATGTCTGACCCGGCTATGTTAGAAATGCTACATCTAATGAAATCCAAATCCCTCCGCACCACACGCTCCAGAGACCTCAACCTCTTTACCACGGTCAACAAAACATGCTGGAGGGACAGGTTCATAACCCAGAGACTGAGACTGCCCATACATGTCAAGCAGAGCACCTCACTGGCCCTCTTCAAGTGAAATCTTGATGAGTGAATGGAAAATAGAAAGTTCACCCTGGGGATCACTGCAGTGGCTCTACTTGGTGGAGGCACTGGGAACTAATGGGCAGTGCGATGCCAGGTCACTTCTGTGAGCTAGCTTGTAAGGCTCCAGGGTCATTAGCCTAGTACACAACTATGAAACTATGAACCTATATCTCTTTGACAGTATTCATTGTTACAAAGTTAGCACAGAGAATTAAGGATAAAGCTGTCAATGAGTTGTTTCTGTAGTCCAGGACTTGATTACCTCAGCCTGCATTTGTCTGGTGTTTGACTGAGCCAATCACTTACCCTGCTTGTCCCTCAAAAGGGAAATGTGTGCCCAGTGGGCTTACCCAGTTAACAATTTGAAAAAATGCTGCATATATGCATATGCATGTTTATGTTTGTGACTCAGGGAGAGCAAGAATACGTTTTTAACTCTGAGAGCTGCAGATGTGAGGAACAGCCTTTGAGAGTGTTTTCACAAAACAGTAAAATTATTTTGGGATGCCAAAATGAAATGCTAATAAATTACCTAAGGTCATCAGGTTATACAGGAAGTAAAAATGTGTCCAAACCAGAAGACAAAACTGATTTAAAAAATAAACACACACACACACACACACACACACACAAGGCCACAGAGATTCCAACAAATCCAGCTCAACAATTTGAAATGTAATATTAGTACTTTCATTTTATTTTATAATAAAAATTCTTCAGATGAAGTGAACCAAGCGCACACACTGTTTAAATATAATTCTAAAAGGTCATGGAGCAACTTTTTAAAAACCATGTGATCAGCTTAAAATCATGTGACAGCCACAAACTTGTAAAACCAAATCCCCTGAACAAATCATGCATTAAGGCAACATTTTCAATAAGTTCATAATGGAAATAAATCTCAGAGGCTGAATGTCTGAATGCATCAACCTGTAAAACTTTTTTACCATACAATAATAAATAGTTTTATGTTAGCGCATTCATTAAATAGTAAATGCTATACTGAGAAAATCTGCCTGATAAAAAATGTAGCAGTATCATCTTTCTAAATCTCTTAGTTTTAAAGGACAGCTAATAGAAATCTGGTTATTAATCCCTGGCCAATAACTTGCATGAAGTGTGAGATGCCAGTATAAATTACGCTCTTTCAACTTAAGTTGCCATGGGCCACCCACGTTCACTAGGGGTTACCTTTTCCATAATTGCAAATTTAAAAACGTGGTTTGGCTATTCCATTAAATGTTTGACTATGGCATTGTTTGTTTTCCTTTTCTTAATGTCATATAGATGTTCAAGAATTCTTTTTTTTAACTTACGCTCAGTTATGATTATGTAGAAAACAGGGCAATGTTGACAGTGCAGCATATACTACCCCTCCTGTCAGACAGTTATGTAAGGTGTAAAGTTCTTTGACAAACTGTTCAACCATTAAAATGTAGGGGCAGATAGAAGAGCACACCTTTAAGACGTATGATGAATTTTGTTACTCTTATGTGTGGACGTTCTGTTAAAATGTTCCACAATGTTTTTAAAATTACAACCCCTTCTGTATATTAAGTGTGGTGTATCCCCCACTTTCTCAATAATATGTCTCTCTTCCCTTAGAATAGCCCAGTTTTTCTGGATAATGCTCCTAATAGTCGCACTGTCAGCATTATAAGTTGTGAGGAAGGTTCTAGTAAAGGCTGTATTTTGTACTAGCTGATGCATGAGTGCAGGGATGTTAAGGTCACTAGAAGGGGTAATATTGTTAGCCATAAAATCACTTGCTGATGCATAAATTTCAGGTGTTGGTGTTTCACTGTGAAATAAAATTGGATTAAAAAAGCCCCTTTCTCTTTTATTTATCACTTCATACATTAGTTGGTTTATCATACCAAGGGGGTAACCTCTAGCCAGAAACATACCCTTTATTGTCTCACATTCACCTAAAAAAAATATCAAACCCTGACACTCTCCTTGCTGCCCTTATGAGCTGACCCTTTCTACAGCACATTTTTGGTGGGGGGATGTGAGCTTGAAAAATGCAAATAAGTGTTTGAAAAGGTGGGTTTTCGATAAATCTGAGTGGAACATTTGTTTCTTGTTATCTTTAGATAAAAACATGTCTAGATATGCAATACTAGATGTTCTTCATTCCACATTGCTGCAGTCCTAACCATTGGGTAGTCCGCTGTCCAGTCGGCCCGAATACCAAAGTATATGGCTGACGTCGGTCAAGGCGCATTAGACTGACGTCAGGACGTCAGGGTACTAATGCGCATGACCGACGTCATATCCTCAGTCTTTTTTGCCGCATGGTTCGATGCAGAAGCAGTTTTGCGAGTGCAGGTTGGCGTTCTGAAATATTCCGAAGTCGGAGTTTCAGACCGAATCAAAGTTGGCTAAGTACCCCGTTGGGGAACATTTTGATTTTTTCTTGCCTCAGTATTTAACCGGATGTCAGAAAAAGTGAATAACTGTATTTCTTGTGGGAAGCAGATACCTCATAGGGATTACCATACTCTGTGTATACCTTGTTTAGGGCCTGAGCACGACGTTGTTGGTTGCCGCTCTTGTGCTAGATTTAACAAACGCACTATTAAGAGGAGGTTAGACTGTGCCAGGTTAGTGTTTGGGAAGCGTTGTAATTACAAAATGCCGTCGGATGCTCCGACGCCCGCTTCAAAAAGCGCCAAAGACAAAACAGCAAAGCCTAGGGTTGATGAACCGGCAGTCCCGGACGTCGGTTCTTTAGAAGGCTCAGTGGAGCCAGAGGTTTTGCCAGGAGTTTCTTTAGAGTCTCAGGCAGAGACTTTACTGCTACAGGATGTGCCCTCTCAGGAGGTAGGCCAGGCTGAGGGGGCTTCTCAGGTAACTGTTCTTCCCTCTCTTCCCAAGATAGTTAGAGCTTCTCCTACTGTTTCTAAAACTTCTTTGAGAGGTAGGCCAAGCTCAGCTTCAGTGGGGGCTTCTCCTACCACTTCAGGTTCTGTGCCTAAGAAACATATGCTTAAAATGGCAGAAGATTTAATTACTATGATTAGAGGCTCTATGCCCCCTCCTGATAAAAGGCCTAGGGTGGAACCTGAGTTTGAGAGTTTGGAACAGTATTCAGAGGCTTCGGAGTCTTCTGCGGAAGACTTGCAGGAGTTTCCTCCTTACTCTGATTCTGATGTGGATGATTCCACACCTACAGCTTCTCCTCCTGAGGATTTCTCATTTTCAGAGACTCTGCATTCCATGAGGGAACACTTTAAATGGGAAGGCCAGGATTACTCTGATTCCAGGAAAAGGCTTAGGGAATTCTTATTTTTACCCCAACATAGGCCCTTAGCTATACCTCCTGTGTTGAATGTGGTGGAAGATGTTTTTGCAGAGGCTTCCCTGAACCCTGACTCTTTGCCTCCTGCCCCTGTTAAACCTGATAGGTACTATAGGGTGCCCGAAGCTCATAAGTATTTGTTTAAGAGTCCTAGGGCGGACCCAGAAACTGTTTCTCAAGGGCCTAAAGGTGTTAAGGCCTCTGTGGTTAAAAATCCTGTTCCCACTGATAAAGAGGCAAGGGCTTTGGATAGATGGGGAAAGAAAGTGTATACTTCTTCCACTCTAGCCATGAGAGCGTTGAATTGTCAGTTTCACATGCTAAAATATCAAAATTATCTCCTTTCACAATTGAAATCTAAGGTGGATGCTTTGGCGGAAGGTATAGAGTGTAAAGAGTTGCTGGATTTAGTTCATGTGTCTGAACAAGTGGGTAAGCATTCTTTGCAATGTGGTTTTGATGCTGTGCAGGCCTCCTCGAGGGTGGCTGCCACTAGTTCTGTTCTTCGCAGGCATGCCTGGTTGAGGGATCAGAATTTAGCAGAGCATGTTAAGTCTAGGATTTTGGATGCTCCTTTACAGTCTGATGTGTTATTTGGTTCGCCTGTGGAAGCAGTTTTAAAGAAAATGGAGGACAAAGCTAAGTCTATGCAAACTGTTAAAGATTTTTTGCAGGTGCAGCCACCAAAGTTTAGTAGAAATTGGCCTACTAAGGGATGGACATATCCTGCTTTTGATTCCCAGTCTAGGGGTAGGTCTAGACATGGTAGGGGCAGAGCTCAAGGTTCTTTTAGGCCTAGAACAGGGGGTTCACCTGCTCAGACTTCCGGTGAGGGCAGGGGTCAGTCCTTTCGTAAACAGACCCAATGACCTGCCTTTTCAGCTGCCAGTAGATTCTCGTCTGGTAGCTCCTTTGGGAGGAAGACTGTCTCTTTTCAAAGAAAATTGGGATTTAATCACTCAAGACAGATGGGTGTTGGATATCATTCACCACGGTTACAGGTTTTATTTCCACACATTGCCCCCTTTCAAAGGCATGCCAGGCGTTCCTCCTCCACAAAGGGAAGAGGCTCACAAGCAAATTTCTCTGTTACTCCAAATAGGGGCCATTCAGCCAGTCCCTATACCAGAAAGGGGCCTAGGATTTTATTCTCGCCTGTTCCTAGTACCAAAGAAGGGGAACACGTGGAGACCAATTTTGGATTTATCTATCCTCAACACTTATCTGGACATTCCCAAGTTCAAGATGTTGACGTTACAACAGCTTTTACCTCTGCTGGGCAAAGATCATTGGATGGTAACTTTAGATCTCAAGGAAGCTTACCTTCATGTGCCTATAAGTCTGTGTTGCAGGAAGTATCTGCGTTTTCGAGCTGGAAATTCTCATTATCAGTTCTCTGCATTGCCCTTTGGCTTATCTACTGCGCCCAGAGTATTCACAAAGGTTCTGGCTCCAGTGATAGCTTACTTCAGGCTAAAAGGAATTCAAATCTATCCTTACTTGGACGACTGCCTGATTCTGGCTCAAGAAAAGGAAGACCTTCTACAGCATCTGGAATATGTCATAGCAGTGCTAAGATGCCTAGGGTATTCTGTGAACGAAATAAAGTCCAGTCTAGTACCCTCTCAAGACATGTGCTTTCTGGGTGTGAGACTGAATACAGCAGCCCAGCTGGCCTTCTTAACCCCGGACAAACAAAAGAATCTTTCCAGTTACTTCCATCAGCTATCTCTTCAGTCCGGGCTGACTGCAAGGACAGTCCTTCAAGCCTTAGGGTTCATGGCATCTTGTATTCTGGTGCTTCCCAATGCCAAACTGCATATGAGGAAGCTACAATGGTATCTCAAAAATGTATGGACACAGCACTGCCAGGATTTGGACACTGTCATTCAAATAATACCTTGCATTCAAAAGGAATTTTTGTGGTGGGCTCAGGAATGTCACCTAAACAAGGGACTCTCTGTGACCCGGCCAGAGGCGAGTCAGATTCTAACGACAGATGCCTCAGACATTGCTTGGGGTGCTCATCTAAATGGAAAGTGGATACAAGACAAGTGGCCTGCCAGACTACAGCATCTACATATCAACATGAAGGAGATGTTAGCAGTCCAATTTGCATTGATGGCTTTCAAGGAGTTACTTCTTCCAGGGCAGGTGTTGATTCTAACAGACAACACAACTGTCATGTGGTACATCAACAAACAAGGGGGAACACATTCTTACCCATTGTGCAGGCAAGCAATGATTTTATGGGAGACTGCGCTCAGCTTGCAACTAACTCTTCAGGCAAGGTTTCTGCCGGGAGCACAGAACTCCTTAGCAGATGTGTTAAGCAGACAAATCATGGATCCCCACAGTGGAAACTGGATCTTCATGTATTTCAAAGGTTGACAGTGTCCTGGGAACTCCAGACATAGATCTGTTCGCTTCTCCACTAAACCACCAGCTGCCAAAGTTTTGCACAAAGAGGTTACATCACACAGCTTGGAAAGTGGATGCTCTTTCTTTCAGTTGGAAAAATCTTCATGTGTATGCGTTTCCACCTCTGCCTCTTCTTCCAAAGGTGCTTCTAAAGGTCAGACAAGACAAGCCAAGGATGATTTTAATAGCTCCAGATTGGCCTCGGCAGCACTGGTACCCATTACTGAGGAGTCTAGTAAAGAAGCCTCCATGGCCTTTACCCTTGATTCCACACCTTTTGTCTCAGAGAGACGGCCACCTGCTCAATGTCAAGCTTCGTTCTCTTCATCTAACAGCATGGCATATTCTGTTTTGAGAGACAGCCGGTCTCAACTTCCTCAACAAGTTTTAAATGTGATTATGGAAGCTAGAAGACCTAGTACAAGGAAAGTGTATGCAGAAAAATGGAAGAGATTTTTATTTTGGAGTGCAGCAAAGAATTTGGAGATTTCTGAGCCTAATTTGAGTGTGGCTCTTCAATATCTTACTGAGTTATTGGACAAAGGTTTGTCCTTCTCTTCCATTAAGATTCATGCTGCAGCAATTTCAGCTCACTATGATTGTGACCCACCATTGTTTTCGCATCCTTTGTTCAAGCAGTTTCTCAGAGGGGCAAAGAATATAAGACCCCCACGTAGAGCTCCTACTCCTGCTTGGGATCTCAATTTTGTGTTGGAAAAACTTACTCTACAACCTTTTGAGCCTGCGGGTACTGCTGATTTGAAATATTTGTCATGGAAGACTGCTTTTTTGTTGGCTATTACTTCTGCAAGAAGGGTTTCTGAGTTGCAGGCCCTTATGGCAGTAGAGCCCTTTCTGATTTTCCATAAGGATAGGGTATCATTACGCACTAATCCTTCCTTTATGCCTAAGGTGGTTTCTAGTGTGGCTTTAAACCAAACTATTCATTTGCCTACTTTCTATGCAGATCCCCAAAATAAAGGGGAAAAGATTTTGCACACTTTAGATGTACATAGGCAGTTGCGTTATTATTTAAGCAGGACTAAGGATTTCAGGCAGTCTCAGCAGTTGTTTGTTTCTTTTGCTTTGAGTTCTCAGGGCAAGCCTGTGTCTAAGCAAACTATTTCTAAGTGGATTGGGTTTTGCATTTCATTTTGTTATTCCCATCATGGCAAGGAGATTCCAGCTGGGATTAGGCCTCATTCCACTAGGGCTACTGCCACTTCAACAGCATTTCTAAGGGGTGGCAACTAAGGATATTTTGGAGGCAGCTACTTGGAGTTCAGTGCATACTTTCTCTAAGCATTACCACCTTCCTCTCTACTCTAAATCTAGGGCTGGTTTTGCCACAGCTATTTTGCAAGGCATGTTGACAGCTCCTGCTTCCTTATGATTTGCCAGCCTCCCTTACCTCTGCTTTGGGATTCTACCCAATGGTTAGGACTGCAGCAATGTGGAATGAAGAACATAGTACAGTTTTGTACCTACCATAAATGTAGATGTTCGAGGATCCACATTGCTGCAGTCCAATTTACCCTCCCGCCTTCCCCTCTGTGTTTAGGGGTGGTGGTGTGAGTTGCTATATATTATTGTACATGTGTATATATATGTATTGTATATAAGTTTGGTGCAGGGCTTTTTGGTGTTTTGGATTGGGCCTTGTCTTTTTAGGGTCTTCTGACATCTGGGGCAAGAAAAGACTGAGGATATGGCGTCGGTCATGCGCATTAGTACCCTGACGTCCTGACGTCAGTCTAATGCGCCTTGACCGACGTCAGCCATATACTTTGGTATTCGGGCCGACTGGACAGCGGACTACCCAATGGTTAGGACTGCAGCAATGTGGATCCTCGAACATCTACATTTATGGTAGGTACAAAACTGTGCTATGTACTGGCTTCAAAAGTAAACTTTAAAAAGTTTGTTGTTGTATTAATGTGGTCAAAAAACATATTCAATTTTTCAGGGTCATCATTCCATACAATAAAAATGTCATCCAAAAAACGAGTATATAACATACAATATTTAGTGAATTCTGAATTAAATACAAATTTGCTTTCCCATGTTGTCGTTACTTTGTTAATAAAGAGCCCGCCACATGCAGAGCCCATTGCTACAATTGTAACTTGGTGATAGTGCTCATCTTCAAATAATACATAATTATTTTTCAAAAGAATTTCAATTAGTTTCATAGGTGTTTACATTGTCCTGACTTGCACCCTTCAGTGTTAAATATTCTAAAAACTATTCAATACCTTGCTCATGGAGGATGACAGTATATAAGTCCTTGACGTCATGAGTAATGAATAAGTAATTTTCATTAGATTCAAGTTGATTTATTTTTGCCAAAAAATCCCAAGTCTTTACAAATGTGTTTTTCTTGGGTAACCAGATTAATTTTTCGTTAAGGAATTTGGCACATAGATGTGTTATCAAACCTCTGACATCCACAATTGGTCTTATTGGGGCTTTTCAGTATTTTTGGGGACTTTTGGGATGCCAGAGATTGAAGGTTATGATAGGTGCCATAGGATTCAAGTAATTGTATTCATTCAGATCAGTTTGTCTATGAATAAATCATTGTGTGTCCCTCACCCTTTAGTATGCTGTATTTAGTTCGTTCAGTGACACTTTACTATAGATAGTTCCTGAGAGCATATCAAGTATTTTTTGTTTATAGTCATGTGCCTCCACGATCACCAGACCCTCACCTTTGTAGGTTTCATAAGCCTTAAATTTTGGTTACTTAATTCTTTTAACAGCTTTTTCTCCTCAGGTAGTAAATTGTCATTAGTATTTGAGTTCTGTTTGTTTCTTGTTAATAATGACTGAAAGTCCAGTTCGCAAATTTTCTCAAAACACTGGACTGTAGGATGAACTGGAGGGTTTTAAGTGCTACATGTCCTAAGGGTGTTAGGAACAATGGTGGGGGTATCAAGCAAAATATTCAGGTTCAGCTTTCTTGTGTATTGTTTGAAGTCCATTAAAAGTTTTGCCACATTAGCATGCTCAGTGAGAACAAAAGTTAGTCGTCATTCAAACAAATCCGCACATTCCGAACCTATATAATTGACAGTTTAATTGTATGTTGTGAAATCCCCTTTACTGTTGGTGATTAATATGCATGGCGAGCAATTTGAACACAAGGGGAGGTGGTCAGAACTTACCTCCAATTGTTGTTTTTGAATTTCTGGTTCTACTACAGTGTCTGACCCTTCTGAGGGGGCTTTGTCTGGAAACACTGCTGGAGTTATTGTACTGCCTCGCCTGTATTCTGTCTGAACGGCAGGGTAAACGGGGGTCCAAAGGAGGATTCTCAGTAGTAGTTGCATCACTATGTTGATTGTTCATAAATGAAGGACCCTCCATAGGTGCAAGTGCAGGAACATCAGCAGTGGTATTTTGGTGCGTCCCAAATCTACGTCCCCATGCTTGAGAAACTGGGGGTTCAGGATATGCTGTGTGGTTGAGGTAGGCTAGCCTGTCTCTTTCAAGTTTTTTTGCTTTTCCTGATGTTCTTCATCTCACATTGCTGCAGTCCTTACACTTGGGTAGTCCGCTGTCCTCGGTCGGCCCGAATATCAAAGTATAAGGCTGACGTCGGTCAAGGCGCATTTGACTGACATCAGGACGTCAGGGTACAAATGCGCATGACCGACGTCATATCCTCAGTCTTTTTTGCCGCATGGTCCGATGCAGAAGCAGCATTGCAAGTGCCAGTTGGCGTTCTGAGATTTTTCGATTTCGAAGTTTCAGACCGAGTCAAAGTTGGCTAAGTACCCCGTTGGGGAATATTTTAGTTTTTTCTTGCCTCAGTGGTTTACCGGATGTCAGAAAAAGTGAATAATTGCATTTCTTGTGGGAAACAGATACCGCATAGAGATTATCATACTTTGTGTATTCCTTGTTTAGGGCCTGAGCACGACGTTGTTGGGTGTCGCTCTTGTGCTAGATTCAATAAACGCACTATAAAGAGAAGGTTGGATTGTGCCAGGTTAGTCTTTGGGAAGCGGTGCAATTATAAAATGCCGTCAGATGCTCCGACGCCCGCTTCCTCGAAGAAGCGCAAGGACAAAGCAGTTAAGCCTAGGCTGGAAGAACCGTCTGTACCGGACGCCGGTTCTTTAGAGGTGTCGGAGCCGGTGGTTCCACCGGAGATTTCTTTAAGTTCCCAGGGAGAGACTTTGTTATTGCAGGATGTGGCCTCTCAGGAGGCAGGTCAGGCTGAAGGGGCTTCTCAGGTTACTTTACTCCCCTCCCTTCCTAGGGTGGTTAGGCCCTCTCCTTCTGTTGCCAAGGCTTCTCCCAGAGGCAGGCCAGGTTTAGCTTCAGTTGGTGTCACCCCTAGTTCTTCAGGAACTGTGCCCAAGAAGCATATGCTTAAAATGGCAGAAGATTTGATTGCTTTGATTAGGGTTCTTTGCCCCTCCTGATAAGAGACCTAGGGTGGAGCCTGACCCAGGAGTTTTGAGCAGGCTTGGATGTTTGAGTCTTCGGTTGAAGACTTGCAGGAGTATTCTCCTTATTCTGACTCTGATGTGGATGATTCTACTCCTTCTGCTTCTCCTCCTGAGGATTTTTCTTTTCAGAAACTCTTCATTCTATGAGGGGCATTTTAAGTGGGAAGGTCAGGACTTTTCTGATTCAAGAAAAAGGCTTAGGAAATTTTTGTTTTTACCCCAGCATAGGCCTTTGGCTATTCCTCCTGTTTTAGATGTGGTGGAAGATGTTTTTGCAGAGGCTTCTCTTAATCCTGATTCTTTGCCTCCTGCTCCTGTTAAATCGGATAGATATTACAGGGTGCCTGAAGCTCATAAGTATCTTTTTAAGAGTCCTAGGGCAGACCCAGAAACTGTTAGTCAGGGGCCTAAAGGTGTTAAGGCTTCTGTTGTCAAGAATCCGGTTCCTTCAGACAAAGAGGCCAAGGCTTTGGATAGATGGGGAAAGAAAGTTTATACTTCTTCCACTCTAGCTATGCGGGCTTTGAATTGCCAGTTTCACATGTTAAAATACCAAAACTATCTCCTTTCACAATTGAAGTCCAAGGTTGATGCTCTGGCGGAAGGTATTGATTGTAAAGAGTTGCAAGATTTAGTACATGTTTCTGAACAGGTGGGTAAGCATTCTTTGCAATGTGGTTTTGATGCTGTACAGGCCTCGTCTAGGGTGGCTGCCACTGGGTCAGTTCTTCGCAGGCACGCCTGGCTGAGGGATCAGAATTTATCTGACCATGTTAAGACAAGGATTTTAGATGCTCCTTTACAATCTGATGTGTTGTTTGGTTCTCCTGTTGAGACAGTTTTAAAGAAAATGGAAGACAAGGCTAAGTCTATGCAGACTGTTAAAGATTTTTTGCAGGTTCAGCCTCCAAAGTTTAGTAGAAATTGGCCTACTAAGGGGTGGATGTATCCTTCTTATGATTCCCAGTCTGGGGGTAGATCTAGACGTGGTAGGGGCAGAGCTCAGGGCTCTTTCAGGCCTAGAACAGGGAGTTCTCCTGCACAGTCTTCAGGTGAGGGCAGGGTCAGTCCTTTCGTAAACAGACCCAATGACCTACCTTTTCAGCTGCCAGAGCCTTCTCGTCTGGCAGCACCTTTGGGAGGAAGGTTGGCACTTTTCAAAGAAAATTGGAGTTTAATTACCCAAGACAGATGGGTATTGGATATCATACACCACGGTTACAGGTTTTATTTCCATACCTTGCCTCCTTTCAAAGGCATGCCAGACGTTCCTCCTCCACAAAGAATAGAGGCTCACAAGCAAATTTCTCTGTTACTCCAAATAGGGGCCATTCAGCCGGTCCCTATGCCAGAAGTGGGCCTAGGATTTTATTCTCGCCTGTTCCTAGTACCAAAGAAAGGGAACACGTGGAGACCAATTTGGACTTATCTATCCTCAACACTTATGTGGACATTCCCAAGTTCAAAATGTTGACGTTACAGCAGCTTTTACCTCTGCTGGGCAAAGATCATTGGATGGTAACTTTAGATCTCAAGGAGGCTTATCTTCATGTTCCTATCAGACTGAGTTGCAGGAAGTATCTGCGTTTTCAAGCTGGGACTTCTCATTATCAGTTCTCTGCATTGCCCTTTGGCTTATCTACTGCGCCCAGAGTGTTCACGAAAGTTCTGGCTCCAGTGATAGCTTTCCTCAGGTTAAAAGGAATACAGATTTATCCCTATTTGGACGATTGGGCTGTA
>NC_056741.1:1628127800-1628152227 GCF_019279795.1 Protopterus annectens | reverse complement strand
CTAGAGGAGCCTCTCAAACCATGGAAGAATAGCAGAATATAGACAAAGAAAAAGAGGAGTGATAGAGGAGTGGCCATCATTGGTGGAATAATTAGTGGAACTGAAAAAAGAAAGAGCGCTACAATAAAAAGGATAATTAGCCACGCATTGCCAGGCTGGCAACTCGACACTGTAAAACTCTACTGCCAATCATGAGTGGACAAGGTGATCCGCTGTGGCGACCCCTAACTGAGAAAAGCTGAAAGAAGAAGCAGTGTATAGAATTTACACATGATAATTAAGACAATTATTAAATTCAATCATAGGAACTTATGAAGGATTGGAAGAAAATGCTAGGTAGGTAAATTAAAAAGGATTAAGGAAGGGAAGTGTGCAGGGCTAAAACCAAGATACTTTGGGATATACACATGGAAATTTTTACACTGATATTTTTATACAGAGTATAGCTCAAAGATCCTCATTCAGGTGCAGTGTACATGCGGAGGGGTGAGAGGGAAAATCAGCAGCATGTTTGACAGTATGCAGAGTTGACAGTTTAAAGCCACACTATATAATGCCCCAGGGTAGATGCTGGGCAAACCAGTGGAAGTTACTTAACACATGATGTTGCCAAGTTGAAGAAAGGGAGACAGAATGCCAGGACCTCAGCTGTAGCTGTTAATTTAACACCTAATGGCGCCAAGATATCTGGTGCTCCTCACTCAAACAGATCTGGCATTCCTTAGGCTGTGCCTGTCCTCAACTGGAAGTCCACTTACATGTACAGCAAGCAGTTTGTTACAAGTTATTCCACACAAGAAGTGAATAAAGCAAGCATCCCAACAGCATTCATTCTGTACTGGTACTGAGAAAAGCCAGTACATAAATGACTCTCAGTACTGCATCAGAAATGCTCCCAACACCTTGCAGCCACAGCAGTTGCACCCTTCATCCCACCCTTGCTACACTTCTGGTCAGGATAGAGACAGACTTCATTAACTTAGCTTATGCTAGCAACAAAAAGGTAATAACCAGAAAATGGAAATCAAGGGTTAGACAAACCGGATGTGTTAGGTATTATACAGGAAGATGCATGCACTTAGATGGGAGTGTGTTGGACCATGACTATCACAATGGAGACCAGACTGATGAGAAAAGTAATGCTGAGATGAGTTAAAAATGGAATATATATGACACAGCACATATGTTTATTGTTGAAAAAAGTCTACAGTATATGCTCATTAAAAAAGTGAATATGTAAACCTTAGATGTATGTGACTAAATTTAGTGTAACAGCATGATGGTGCTCAAGAGGCAGCCTAGTAGGTGGTGCTGATGGATGCAGTTAGGTATACTAGGAACGCATAGCCCACAGAATATTCTGAAAATTTAGGCAGGGGAAATACTGGCTGCCAGAGTTTAGTTGGGTATTGCAAAGGTTTGGCTCTGAGGCTGAGGACTCAGGACAGATTCACTGAACTGTGAGTTCAATAAAGCAGTATTAAAATAATATTTCATGTCTTCTCAATTAGTACATTTATTTCTATTGCCTTTTTTTTTTAGTTTTTCTGTTAGCTTTTGGAGTGAAACAAGCACACATATGTGAACAGAAAAGAAAACAAACCAAATAAACATTTCCTCATTTACACACATTTTACTTCTTTATAAGCTGCTCTTACTCAGACCATCATTACATCATCATCTTCTTTAAGCTTTTCCCAGTTAGTGGATCACCTGTCCGCTCATGACTGGCAGTGGAGTTTTACAGTGTTGAGTTGCCACCCCGGCGCCCAACCTTCCACAGAAGGCACACACACACACACTCACAATTAGGGCCAATTTAGAGAGTGTCCAATCCACCTACCTCATATCTTTGGGATGTGGGAGGAAACCGGAGCACCCGGAGGAAACCCAGGCAACCACAGGGAGGACATGCAGACTCCCCACAGGAGGCACCCCAGCCGAGGATCGAACCGGAGAACCTCTTGCTGTGAGGCGGCAACACTAACCGCTGCACCACCATGCTCAATTCCTGTCTTCCCCCTCCTAGACAATAGTTGTTCTGTGTTGTTCCCACAAATTCCATTTATTTCCATGTAATTTGCACCTTCCCTTTTCTAAAGGTCCCTCTTTCATTTTTTATCTTGTTTACAATATTGAATACTTCAAATACAGTTGGTTTAGATTTTGATTTCCATTTCCAGTAATTGCTTTTTTGACAACCAAAAGGATTACATACAAGACTTGTTATGGCTAGGCAAATCAGAACTTCTGTCCCAGCTCAAAAAGAATAAATTTCCTTAGATACAGCCATGTGCTCCCCAGACATTTCTGACAAAGTACTCTGCTGGGAATTTTTTTGAAATCTGCCAACTCCATATACTTCCAAAAAAACATGTTTCCAGTTACCTTTTCCTTCCCCACCACACCTTCAACAATTTATCTACCTGAAGAAAAATTCTCTGTGTACTTTGGGTATAAAACTACCTATTCAAACACTTCCAGCAAAAATCCTAAACCTTCTGGTCTCTGTTGTATACTTGGGACCCACACACATGTCCTCCCGCTTCCCCTTGTAAAATATTTTTCCAGTCCCTCTTCCTAATCTTTTATAACTGCTTCTGACTAATAGTTACAATTTTCATGCAATACATGCACTACTAATTATCCCCCTTTTAACAGCATCTTCTGTTAAAGATTCAACTAAAACCTTTACCAGGTCTTTCACTCAGGACTCTCCTTATCAATTTTTCTTTGCCAACAGTCTGCTGTCAATCATGGGTAGGGAAGGAAGTCTCTAAAATGCATGGAAAACCAAAGTGTTGATAATTCCCAATAAACAACTCTGCTTGCATTTTGGTAGGATGTTGAACAGAACAGCTGTGGACACGAAAGGGTTAAGAATTATTAATTAATTTATTTTTACCAGATAAGAGCAAACAATGATGAAGTACTACTGGGCTCCTTATTCTGAACGGGTGCAGAAATTCTGCCTTCAAGTTATTTGCATTAATGGTGAACTGAAGCTCGACCAGGGTAAGCAGTAAGGGGGGGGGGGGGGGGACTAGGCACAAAAAGTTATCTTATGGGACACCAGCAAGCAGTTTATCGTGCTCAGAGTAGGTTTCACCCATTCCACACAAAGTATAATCACTCAAACAGCTGTGAAACCACCTTAAATGACATTCACTAAAGTCACATCTCTGCCAAAAAGAAGACAGTAATTTACAGAAACAGCAGCTGTGAATTGTCTTTTATCAATGCTTGTATAAACTGTGTCTGTTATCCTGCATACTACAGTAACTTCTGAAAATATTTTGTCAATGAGCAAGTAGGCAATACTTTCAGCAACAGTTCATAGGCTCATAAGTTCATAGGTGTGTACTAGGCCAACAACCACAGAGGCCTTTTTAAGCCTAGCCATGTATCCCAAATCTCTGATACGTTCTGATACCCTTAATAAGTGTAAGCATGGGCCTGGAAGATGAACCATTTACAGGTTACCTGTGTCCATTAGAGACATAGGTGCTAAACCAGGTATTAATTTCCAGTTTCCCATCCAACTGTCCAAGTTGCACTTGAATTGGGTTAGGGAGGAACTCTACTTCACATGGATGGGTAACCTTTTCTATAGACGGGGTAGTCTCTGGGATACATACCTATCCCTCTAGCAGGTCCTATTTATATTACAGGCAAGGTTTAAGTCTTTAGAACAGGTAATTCTGGTGCTGCTTGTTTTGTGGATATGCAGGATGTCCATCAAAGTGGGGTCTGACAATGCCCTGTATGCCAGGCATAGATCTCCACTCAAAAGCCTGTAGGAGACAAGACTACAGGGATTTGAGGTGGTCTGCATAGGGCATTTTACTTACGCCCTGTATTCTTTTAGTGAGAAACTTCTGTGGACGCTCCAATTGTTGGATATGCCTAGTTACGTACATACCAAAGGGAGCATTGTACTCAGTGATGGATCTGATGAACGCCAAATACAGTGGAACAATGATTTCCTTGGACTTAGATGTCATACTTTTGTTTATAAGTTGCACAACACAGAATGATTTCCACACCACTGTAGACACATGACGGTCAAATGATAGATTACTATGCGTGTCCCCAAGTCTCTGATTACTGGGTCAACTCTAAGGGGTGTGTTGTCAATATGACAGTTACCAGGGATGGAGGACTTCCCAAAGGATACTATTATGCATTTTTTGGCATTTAGTTTTAGTCCATGGCTCTGACACCAGCTATTTGTGTCAGCCTCTCCTGGAGAACATTTGCATCAGTGTGAGATTCAGTGACAGCTTCTAATTTGCAATCATCAGCAAATTTGGTCAGCCAGAGACCACTAACATAGGCCTTGACTTCTGAGAAGTAAATGCCAAAAAAGAGCGGTCCAAGAACTGATCCCTGAGGGACTCCACTTGTGACTGGTGTCTTTGTAGAAGTGGGCTCCCCAGTTCCAACTTCTTGGGTCTTGTCCGTGAGCCAGTTGGCTATCCACTGGGTGACATACAGGTTTGTACCTAACCTCTTGAGTTTGTCAAGAATGCCCAAGTGTGGTATTATGTCAAATGCCTTGGCCAAGTCAAGGTAGGCAGTGTGAACAATTTTGCCCTCATCCATTGCCTTGGTGACCTTCTCAAATAAGTCCACCAGGTTCAGTATGCATGATCTGCCCTTGACGAAACCAAAATGGATTAGGTCCAGTATCTGGAAGTTTTTTTTTCTCTGACTGAAAATATAGTAAAGTGGAGACAATACCACAGATAGAGAGATTAATAACGTAGGTCAGTAGATTAGAAATCAGCGGTATTGCTCTCTTAAGAAATAAGTATGAACCCTATTACAAAGTAACAGTTTTAACAGATACAGGCTTAAAATATGTCCACAGGTTCAAATGTCAAGTTTCAAACTCCCTGGCCTTACATGTGTGTTATTATACATACATACATACATATTGTACACACACACACACACACACCTCTGTACATACACACGCCGATTTATACATGTGTGTTTAACAGTGTGATGGTACTCGCAGGATAGCCTAACTGGTGGTACTGATGGATGCAATTAGGTCCACTAGGCATGCATAGCCCACAGAATACCCTGCAAATTTCAACAAGGAAATATTGTCTGACGGCGTTTAGTGGGGTATTCTACACAAAGTCAAGGTGGACACAAAGTCTAATCTGGGGGAGTCTGCAGGGTCCACAGAGAAAGAGAGGTGCACCAGTTATTTGGTAATCTGCACCTAGCAATTTAAGGAGTTTGAGAAGCCACAGGACCCGATGGAGGGGCAAATCAGGCGGCAGCAGCATTTGGTTGTTCCAAACAAAGATGTAACACTTAAGAATTGTTGTTCCTAAAGTCATTGCCTGCACTAGTCTTTTGTTGTAGAAGTACTAACCATTTTGCACAAGCTATTTGTAGAAGAACTTTTGTTTTCCCCTGTACTATTGACAATGATCATGGTTTGATGGAAACACCAACTGTTTTACTCAAGCAAGTGAATTGTCTTCATGTGTCAACGTTTTGTGCCCAAAGAATTAATTTTCCAAGTCTGCTACAGTTTTCCTGTGCCTTACAGTTTGGTAACTAACTGCACTTAAAAACTGTGAGGTAATAAAATGCAAGCTAGATGTCCAGTGAGAGAGTGTTACATTCTTCATGGACTGATTAATCCTATCCCCATACACCTATGTGAGAGTTAATGACAGAGACTAGAGTTATTTTTTGTCCTGCTCGAATTACCCTAGCACCATACACCTATGGGAAACTTAATGAGAGAAACTACATTTTGTTCTTCCTAAACATATTCTGAGACACCTACTGAAAATAAAAGGTACTTGAAAAGTACTGCTAATACAAGCATCCAGACTTGTAAACTACAAGACAAAGTTAGATTAATAACTTGTCTTTGTCATTAATACAGAATAAGCTATTCCAGTACATACATGTATACAAATACATACACACATACAAATGGTGCATGCATGTTTCCACACTGGTACATGGATACAAACAATATCCAAAAAAAGCTGTTTTTTATTAAGCCATCAGCTTCTAAAACTCAAAGATTTTGTTAATCAAGCATCATCAGTGTGATCTGCTTAAACCAAAATCAACTGTTTATATAGGCTAACACTTGTACCATGACTGCTGACCTAGTATGAAAAAAAAATTCTGTACTTGTTTAATAAATAAATTGAAAAAGCTTTAAAAAAAAATCAAAGCAAAATGAAAAAGAACAAAGAAAATTAGAAAAACATGCTTTCATGCTTTACAGTTGAGTCCCCGTGGACTATGATGTTTGCAGATGACATTGTGATCTGTAGTGAGAGTAGGGAACAGGTAGAGGAGACCCTGGAGAGATGGAGATATGCTCTAGAGAGAAGAGGAATGAAGGTCAGCAGGGCTAAGACAGAATATATGTGTGTGTGAATGAGAGGGAGGATAGAGGAATGGTGAGGATGCAAGGAGTAGAGGTGGCGAAGGTGGATGAGTTTAAATACTTGGGATTAATAGTTCAGAGTAATGGTGAGTTTGGAAGAGAGGTGAAGAAGAGAGTACAGGCAGGATGAAGTGGGTGGAGAAGAGTCTCAGGAGTGACCAGTAAGACTGAAAGGGAAGGTCTACAAGAGGGTAGTGAGACCAGCTATGTTATATGGGTTGGAGACAGTGGCATTGACAAAAAGGCAGGAGTTAGAGCTGGATGTGGCAGAGTTAAAGATGTTAAGATTTGCACTGGGTGTGATGAAGGTGGAAAGGATTAGGAATAAGCATATTAGAGGGTCAGCCCAGGTTGGAAGGTTTGGAGACAAAGCCAGGAAGGAAAGATTACATAGGTTTGGACATGTGCTGAGGAGGGATGCCGAGTATATTGGGAAAAAGATGCTAAGGATGAAGCTACCAGGTAACAGGAAAAGAGGAAGGCCAAAGATAAGGTTTATGGATGTGGTGAGACAGGACATGCAGGTGGTTGGTGTGACAGAGCAAGATGCAGAGGACAGGAAGAAATGGAAACAGATGATCTGCTGTGGCGACCCCTAATGGGAACAGCCGAAAGAAGATGATGATGACACTGAAACACAGTTACTAAGAAATTATAACTCACCTCAAAACACCTATGCAATGGACAAGATGGAAAGTCAGCCTGTTAGTTTCACCTCTGTTGCTAGACTTTTAGCACTATGTCTCCTAAGGTTCACAGATAATGAACTTATACTTACAACAATAATAATTTCATCTGTGAAAGGTGTAAATGCCCAATTACTCTGGAAGCTTCCTTCTCACCCCTAAACTTTCCTTGTGAGCTTCACGTACTTTCCCCACAATGCATCATTAATCTCATCACGATGTTTTATGATGAGGCTATAAAACAATCACTTCCAGAAACTCTTACAAATAAGAAAATGAAGTTCAGCAAAAAATCATACCACTCACACACCTCTAAACCTATCACTTTAAACCACAGCAGCAATATAAATCTTTTACTTGTAGGTGATTCAGTTGTCAAACACACTGACTTTTCACTTACAAGGCTGGATAAAGAGAAAATTACAGTGAATTGTCTTCCAATGCCAGGATCTCAGACATTACAACAGCCTTAAGGAGTTCACTTCTTGACAAGTATGACTACGATATGATAACGGCGCATGTTGAAGCGAATGTCTTGAGACACAGATCCCAGAGGTATATGCAGAAACATGTTAGAACCTTTCAGGCATGTTAGAAATACAGGTAAGACACTAGCCCTAAGTGAAATCCTTCATTTACCCCAAATGATACCTAGGTACAAAGAAACGATAATTGACTTAAATAGCTGTTGTCATTATTGGGGGGGGGGGTCCAGCTATGTGTCAGCATGGGACAAGAAGCTCAACAGTCCAGCTTTCTTTGCTAAGGATGGACTGCACCTATTGTTTCACAGCTTTCACATACTGGATAAAGCTTTTGCCACCCCCATTGCCCTCTTTAGGCAGAATCCAATTGGATATTCTAACATTAATATCCATCCTGAAACTAGACTGCATTAAAGTGGCTCTCTTGAGGCATTCCTGCATATAGAAAGCATCCATGTCTACTTAGTTATTGAAACTTGGTTTAAATATTAAGAGAACACTTTCATCTATACCACGGTTCTGCACTTTTTCAGGCCCAATGGCAAATGTGGTGGAGTTTCTGTAATTGGTAATGAACACATTTCCTCCAGACAGATCGCTAGCTATTCAGAAACTGAACAATCTGACCTACAGATCACCCTAGGCAGGATTAATCATCAGCTAACAGCTTGTTACAGAGCACCTTCTTTGTCCCCCCGATAACCATGTAAGTGTGTTCTAAATGATCTTCCCATTACCCATTATCAAAAACTCCATTTTTTAGATAAAGTATCCTTTAATAAACTGGTACACCTATATCTTCAATAAAAGATATACCCCAAAATTCCTAGACTTAATAAATAAAAATTCCCCTCAATTAGCTGACAAATAAACCTACTAGAGGGCACAGCATTATGAACAGGATTACTATAAATATGGCTGCCTCTTGCACTAGTGTTCCATTACCTCCTTCATCAGTGAAGTCTGTCTATTAACACGTAACCTTTTCCATTAAACTGCTAAAAGCTCATACAGCAAACTCCACAGAATTTAAACTACTACAGACATGCCACCCTCAACCTACTGTGGGACAAAATATCAAAATTCACTTATGACTGCATGTCTCCAGTCCTTAACACCGCAGCAAGTTCCATTAAGGAATTCTACATCCATTAAAAAAATGCATACAGCTAGCAATCCTTATTAATAAACAGTATGGTAGTCTAGTGCCATATATAAACAATCAAAGAGAGAAAGAAAAAAATTCTTTGAAAGATCCAAAACCCAATCAAGTCCACAAAAGGAGCCCACGAACTTAAGCTAGCCTCTGAAGCCAAAAATTATAAATCCTTTTTGCCTACGTTAGAAAACTGCTCAGAACTCATTCATAACGGGGCCTGTTATTCTCACCCATCTGGCCTTGTCAATATCCTTGCAAACAAATTTAGTGATAACTTCACCCCTGAGACTTCTAATCATAGCCCCAAAATACTCCAATTATCTTTAAAGATCATTTATTGAAAGTGCTAAGACCAAAAATACTTCCGTTGTGGGACCTGACAATATACTCCAATTATCTTTAAAGATCATTTATTGAAAGTGCTAAGACCAAAAATACTTCCGTTGCGGGACCTGACAATAGATCTGGTTTCTTAATTAATGGTTCTAAACATTACCCTTGCAGCATACTACACAAACTCAGTTTATCTACTGGTTTTGCTCCTGGCGAATGTCACACAGCTGTAGTGATACAAGGGTGGTCTTTCAACCAACCAGGGTAATTATAAACCCATCAGCCTCACAAGCCTCATCTACAAAGCCATGGAATGTATTACAACTAACCTCAAACTGCAATACCAAGAATTTTGTTTTAGACTTGACCCCAAACATTTTGGATTTGTGATGGGTAAATCTGCCAAGTCAATCTGATAAAATTCAACAATAACCAACTACCTCTCAATCCCAAAAAGACCAAACTCATGCTATTTCTCCCAAAATGACTCAATCACCACAAACTCAACTTCAGCATAACTTCATTTAACATTCCTATGTGGAAATTCACACCAAACTTCTAGGTGCCACAATAGATGATCAGCTATATCAACACCGCATAAAACAAAAAACACCAAAAACTAGATTTACTCTACAGATATAAAAAAAATCCTCATGCCTACCTCCTACCCAGCCTTCTCTACATCTCACAAATATTTACTGACTTGCAAACAGGCCTACTAAGTAAACTTGAAATCACCTACAACAAAATTGCTAGGTTGGAAAAAAACAAAAAAAAAAAAAACCAACCTCTCTCTCTCTCTTATCACTGCTACTCCCTCAAGTCTCTAAACTGGTTAGGATTCCCTCACCAACTTATAACCTCACACCTGCTTGTCATTCACAACATACTAAATAAGCCCTCCTCCTGCCCTAACATCTCCTCACGCATCTCTGTCCATACACTGACTAGAAACCTCAAGAGGTCTGATCAACTACTTGTAGACATATACAAACCTAAAAGAGCTATAGGTCAAAATTTATACAGTCACAACCCAGCCCTTACCTGGAACAAACTCCCCCTGGTCATTTGCACAATACCCCACACACTGGAATTCAAACAAGCTTTAAAAGAACACCTCCAAAACTCATGGACTTGCCATTGTAAAAACCCTCTTTGAATATCACTGGCTTACTGAACAGTTAACAGAAACCTTGAAGAGTCTGAACCCATCACAAGCCCCCTCACCTCCACTCCTTACACTTCTTTCTTACCTCTTACACTTTTCTCTTCCTCCTGTCACCTACTGCTGTCACTTACTCTCCCTTTACTCCCCCTCACTCGACCTATCTGACCACCACTCTCCTTGTTCCTTTTGCAAAGTATCCAAAATAAATAAATAGCATACTTTGTGTGCAGTGTATTTTAGAAAATGTAACCAAAACTCTGTATGAAAATATGCATCTTCCCTTTGTCAAATGTACCTTGTACTCGTGTCGAGCTGTTTACAATGTATGTTGGTAAATGTAATGAAAACTCTGTATGAAACTGTGTATTTTCCCTTTGTAAAATGTACTTTGCAGTCATATGGGGATCTTCTCCCGGGCCTCCGCTGAGAAAGGGTTCTGGCTCAGTCGGACTTTCCCGGTCAACAAATGTCAACTAACTAACTAAAAGGGTTACACAGTCTGTAGATGGTGGCCATGCAGTACACTCAGCAGATTATGAACTGAAATAGTCTTTGACACAGTCCCCTGTGCTGGCATCATACAAAACACTAAATGATTTAAAAATCAATCCATATGTGTCAAGATAAATAGCAAACTGGCAGAAAGAGAACCCAGACAGAGCTGCAGGTGCCTCAAGAGACAGTGAAAGTGACCATCAGTATCCCACAGGGCTCAGTGTTTGGACGACTTTTTAGCATTTACTTCCAGATCTCCAAACACACAGCCAAGATATTTGGATAACAAGCAAACAAACTAAATGATTCAACAAACTAATAAAAAATAAAACATGGAAAAAGCACCACGCTAGGAAACAAAAACTGTATGTTAGCGCTTTCGTTTACTACAAATATGTAAACTTCTTCAGACAATTCACAAACAAAAAGTCAACCCTTAAATACTTTAAAAAAAAAAAAACATGACATCATTTCCTGAAACATCATTTCCTGGAACAACCTTACCTCAATTTAAAGTAAAAGAACATAAAATGTAAAGTGTAAACTATGTAAATCTATTCATAGTTACTATATTAAATTACTTTCTCGTGAAATTCAGTATGTTTTTTATCTTAACAAAGCTTTAAGTTTTAGAATGCTCCTGATAGAGATTACATCATTTAAACCTGGTGGGACTAAGGCATTTAATTTCAACTGCCATAAAGCTTCTTTTTCTTCCAGTTTTAGGCTAGTCGGTCCCCATCTTTCATTCTCAGATACTTTTCAATAGCCATGAATAAAATTCATGTTCAGGAATGATAAAAATATGCCTAGCTAGGGCATTGGTAGTGTTCCTCTAATAATTTGCATAGTAGTGTTCATAAATTCTGTTTTCAGTGGTCTATCAGTTTTCCTATATAAAGCCTGGCATTTAGAGCACAAACTAAGATAGACCCCCCCCCCCCAGTGTTACAATTAAACTTCCCATTGATGTAAAACTTTTCCTTTTACTGTAAATGAGTTACCACTTTATATACTTGCACCAATGACAATTTTCACATTTGAACATCCCTATGTGGCGGTGCATTGGAATTATTATTTTCCAAAAGTGCTTTCAAATTTCATCCCTTACAAAAAACCACTTGATGTTCATTAATGTGTTTACTGATTGATTGATCTTCTGATAAATAACACCAATTTTTGAAAATAATAGTTTTTAAGATGGAGCATCCAAAGAAAACGTGGTAATACAACTAGATGCAAATGAACCCTCTTTCTCAAAGCTCTTTACATTATTAAAATCGTGTAAAAGTGGGCAATCAAAAGAGGTGGTCAAATCTTCTGACAAGTCCACTCTAGATTCAATAGTTGTTTCATTCTCTTTTAACTGTAAAATTGGTTTAAATAAACCACTTGCCCTTTTATTCTTCACCTCTTCAATAAGTTCACCCACCAATCTAGGTGGTACCCACGTTTCATGAACATGTCTTTTAATAACATACATTCTTGAAAAAAGTCATCCTCCAAAGTCATCATCCTGGCAGCCCTAACAAGTTGTCCTTTCACCACACCCTTTTTCTGGTGGTAAGGATGGCAACTGGAGAAGTGCAGAAATGCATTAGAATATGTGGATTTCCTAAAAATCTTGGAAGTAAAACTATTTTTCTTAGTATTCTTTGTTAGTTCCACATCCAAGAATGAAATCCGTTCCGTTTTGAATTCCCATGTAAATTTCAAAAAATTGGTGTATTTAGTAATTTGTTCAACAAAGGTAGTGGCAGAGGTGATATCTCCTCTCCATAAAATGAATATATCATCCAAGTAACGGGTGTACCATGCGGTCCTCTCCTGAAAGGTGGTGTCAACAAACAAGTAATGCTTTTCCCAAAAAGCCATAACAGCATTAACAAAAGTTGCTCCACAGGGGGACCCCATGGCTACACCAGTTTTCTGGAGGTAAAATTGTTTGTTGAACAAAAAGTAATTATTACTGAGGACTAGTTCCAATAAGTATATAATTAAATCAATACTTTGTCCTTCTACCTGTTTTTCTAAAAGGAAGTCTCTCAACCATTCACATCCAAGTTCTTGTGGAATAGATGTATAAAGGTCGCAAACATCAATTGTAAAAAAAGCATTTGTTGAACAAATTACTAAATACACCAATTTTTTGAAATATACATGGGAATTCAAAACAGAACGGATTTCATTCTTGGATGTGGAACTAACTAAGAAAAATAGTTTTACTTCCAAGATTTTTAGGAAATCCACATATTCTAATGCATTTCTGCACTTCTCCAGTTGCCATCCTTACCACCAGAAAAGGGGTGTGGTGAAAGGACAACTCGTTAGGGCTGCCAGGATGGTGACTTTGGAGGATGACTTTTTTCAAGAATGTATGTTATTAAAGACATGTTCATGAAACGTGGGCACCCACCTAGATTGGTGGGTGAACTTATTGAAGAGGTGAAGAATAAAAGGGCAAGTTGTTTATTTAAACCAATTTTACAGTTAAAAGAGAATGAAACAACTATTGAATCTAGAGTGGACTTAGATGATTTGACCACCTCTTTTGATTGCCCACTTTTACATGATTTTAATAATGTAAAGAGCTTTGAGAAAGAGGGTTCATTTGCATCTAGTTTTATTACCACGTTTTCTTTGGATGCTCCATCTTTAAAAACTATTATTTTCAAAAATTGGTGTTATTTATCAGAAGATCAATCAGTAAACACTTTAATGAACATCCTCAAGTGGTTTTTCGTAAGGGATGTAATTTGAAAGCACTTTTGGAAAATAATAATTCATAAAGGGATGTTCAAATGTGAAAACTGTCATTGGTGCAAGTATATAAAAGTGAGTAACTCATTTACAGTAAAAGGAAAAAAGTTTCACATCAATGGGAAGTTTAATTGTAACACTAGGGGCTGGTCTATCTTAGTTTGTGCTCTAAATGCCAGGCTTTTCATATAGGGAAAACTGATAGATCTCTGAAAAAAAGAATTTATGAACACTACTATGCAATTAATAAAGGGAACACTACCAATGCCCTAGCTAGGCACATTTGATCATTCCCCGAGCATTAATTTTTATTCATGGCTATTGAAAAAGTATCCGAGAATGAAAGAGGGGGACCGACTAGCCTAAAACTTGAAGAAAAAGAAGCTTTATGGCAGTTGAAATTAAATGCTTTAGTCCCACCAGGTTTAAATGATGTAATCACTATCAGGAGCATTCTAAAACTTAAAGCTTTATTAAGATAAAAAACATACTGAATTTCACGAGAAAGTAATTTAATATAGTAACTATGAATAGATTTACATAGTTTACACTTAACATTTTATGTTCTTTTACTTTAAATTGAGGTAAGGTTGTTCCAGGAAATGATGTTTCAGGAAATGATGCTTCAGGAAATGATGTCATGTTTTTTTTAAAGTATTTAAGGGTTGACTTTTGTTTGTGAATTGTCTGAAGAAGTTTACATATTTTTAGTAAACGAAAGCGCTAACATACAGTTTTTGTTTCCTAGCGTGGTGCTTTTTCCATGTTTTATTTTTTATTTATTTGGATAACAAAGTTTGCAGATGGCTGCAACTGGGAGTGGTTTCATTTTACAATACCCACACCATTACAGACCTGATTGCCCTGGACCTCTTGTTTCTCTGCAAATCCAATATCTCCTCCTATACCTTTGCCAACACACAGAAGAAACTTGGGTGTGGTCCACTACAGGAATGGTTGGAAATAGCTTTAATGGATCCTGACAGTGTAACTCTTTCTTTAAGGAAATGGATAAATGGTAATGGTGGTTGCCAACAGCACAGCTGGTTTAGAGGGGGATAAGCAGAGATTCTCCATGTGTTGAAACATTTTAAAAGTTAGCAATGCCCAAGGAAAAAAAGTGACAGTGTTTACGGTTTACGATAATAAATAAGGGCAGAGTTACAAGATGCCTAGCAAAAACTATTATTTAAAGTGATACAAGGCTAACTTCTCATTACATTTCATTACTTTCTACTTTCACTGGGCTAGTTACCCTAAAATTCAATCCAAGATGAATGACTGGACAAAACGCATAAAGTTTTTCATGCTCAGCAAGAGAAATACCATTTTAAGGTCTTCTGTGGCCACACAGATTTCACAACATTCACTGCAGACAATGATATGGAGTAAGGGCTAGGAAGTGACTAAGTAGACTGACACATCTGTCCGACATTATCATCAGAGAGAGACAGTACAGGCACTGCTACATTTACATGCTCAGTAATGGGGAATGTGAGAGTAACACGATAAATTCAGAACGAACACTAAATATAGACAGAAACAATATAGACCCAAAAAAAGATCAAAAGGCAAAAAATAGAAAATAAGAATGAAAGGAAAAAAAGATACGCTCTACACATGCCCCTCATGCAAATGCCACTGTGGGACTATTGCACTCCCACACCCCCTGCTTATTAAATATTCCAGCTCGGAGATCATACCGTGGTGGGGAAAGTCAAAAACCTAGTACTCTCTCTACAGCAATTTTGGGCAACTGTTAATAAACAAAAATGTCATCCAGCTTTTTGATCTTTTAGGATTAATCTTTTTGGTGTTGATACAGCATTCAAATGCATCAGAGAGCGAGTCTGGCATTAAAAAGGGACTGATTTTTGTCAGGTGCATATACACCGTTTAACAATGAACTACAGTAAGTAAAACCAAAATCAAACTGGTGAAACTAATGAAGTTGCTGCAAGATGTTGATTTTTCTAAGACGAGTTAGCTTGGTTGGCAAAGAACAGGGTGATGAACAGTACATGTAAGAAACAGAAGAGGAAAGCACTACTTGTCCTGAGTAGTAAAGTCTTCAGGGTACCCACGACTTTGCCAATAACTCCAAAAACTTGTCTATCACAGAAGAAATTACTGAATCACTTTTCCCTTTTCAGCATAACCCTCGGACACAGCCATACAACTGTAATCCCTAGCTAATTAGGAGGCTATATTTCCCTTTTCAGCAATAATCCTCTAGAGAAATCAAATCACTGTTCCTTAAAATTTTAGCCCATCAGGATCTACTTCTGTAAAAAAACATCCAAATTTTCTTAAACTAGCAGCAATTAAAAAAAAAAAAAAAAAAAAAAAGTGTGCAACCACTAACGCACACACATTCTCTCTAACCACCACTACAGTCCCTGCAACCTTCAAACATGCTATCATACAGTTAAAAGTTTGCTCACCCATGCAAAGATTTAAAACCTATCTCAAATCTCTGCCCAATAATATAAATATTTGAAAAGCTTTTCTATAAACAACTCAAACACAAATGCTTATGACTTAATGTGTGACCAACATTTTATTGCATCTTTCTCTTGTATTTAATGTAAATATTTTGTATAAAGAAAACTAAATATATTAGGTTCCTTTAAATTCCAGGTTTCATGTACATATTCTTGCCATACTGTCTTTTTTATTTCCATACTAGGGTTGTGACTGAAAAGGCTCAGTAGATTTATTTAATTATCCTGCAAACAAATTGTTAATAAAGTCAACAAATTTATGAAACTACAAACATTGGGGAAAAAAAAAAAAAGGCCTACATTTAAAATTTTATTGTGATGTGCCAGTGGGACTGTACCTGTGAACTATATCCAATGATTTACTAGATGGGCTTATTAAAGGTAAAAAGCTATTGAATGAAGCAAACTTCTTTTGAAGTTATTGCACCAATTTATTTTCTGATCTTTGTTTGGACTTAAGTTTGTGAACATATAATTATCAGTAAACCTATAATATATATGCACGGTCAAGGCTTAATGACAAGAATTTTAAAGAGTATACTGACAAATAAGTATGTATCTTTATTTGCATCTCTATACATTCCCCTTCATTGCTAATGTATCTCCCTACTCTAATCTGTGCACAAACTGGTTACTAATTAGCAAGTCAATGGGAAGACACACTCCCAAACTTAATAAACTTTGCTGTCTCTTCTCTCCTTCACTTTACAGGTAGTTTGAATTATTACTTACCCCCTCTGAGGCCTTCACTGATTTCCACCGATTGCCTCTCTGGTTTCTTTGCATTCCCCCTGGTTTACACCCCTTGTGCTATCTCCCTCCCCCAATACAGTCTATATTAGAATCCTGCTGAGCATGGAGCCATCTTTAAGTTTCTAGTCTCCCACCAGGGCACAAGTGCTCTTCAGCAATTACATTCTGCTTGCCGGTAAGCCATTAGACCTCAGGAATTTGTTTTAAGTGTTCAGATTTGTAAAGTAATATTTACTTTTTTCTCTTGGCTTGTTGGCTCTGCCCCACTCCGTTCGCCCTCGCTAACGCTCGGGCTCTCTCTGCTCTTCTGCCCTGCACCCTATTCCCTCCCGCCCCCACTACCTCTACATTTATAGTAATCACAGCCACACCCACAGCTCACCCTCACATCACATCCACCAATCACAGCTCCTCAAGTCATATCACATTATACCACACCAACTTGCTCCACACAAAATACTCCCAGTCACTCTCATTCCCACTAGGCATTTTTTACATCACCCACACTATTTCCCCATCCACATATAGTGCAACCCTATAATTCTTATTCAGAACCCCCACCTAGAAACAACTTAAACTATATAACTATGACTATCACACAACTAAGTCTAATCTGTCTTCTCATAATTCTTTACAACACCACAAGTTATCACTCTAGCAATATCCCTAAACTTAGTAGCACAACACTACATTATGCACTCTTGTATACAGACACCATACATTATAATAATATCTGCCCACAATTATTCAAGAACTACATAACGGACCAATTCAGAACTAAACACATATGCTCTCATTCCTACTCCAAAAAAACACAATACTTTCTCACACTCCTCACCAAACTCCAACATCTGTATAACCATTTTAGCTCCAGGCTCACCATAAGTGGGGATATCCACCCCAACCCAGGCTCAAATCCATCCTGTCCAACACAAACTGCTCTAACACAACTGTCAGAACACACTACCCCCACTTTCTTCATCCCTGGGCAAATCAACAACAGCAGCAAAACCAACCATCTTTTAATGCTAAATATTAATATTAGAAGTATCAAAAATAAAATACCTGAACTCCAGGCCACAACAGCACACTACTCCCCAGACATAGTTGCTTTAACAGAAACCTGGCTAAATAAAAACATAGCTAACTCAGAAGTTCTCCCTATCGGCTACAATATCATTAGACAAGACAGACCACTTCGTAAAGGGGGTGGAACTGCCTTACTGTACAAGTCCAACTTAACTGTCCATCAATTACCAAACTCCTACCCCTCTCCCAATAATTGGGACATACTTATTCATACCCGCGGTGGTGGTGCTGCGGTAGCGCTGTCGCCTCACAGTTAGACGTTGCCCGTTCGATTCTCAGTTAGAGCGTCTTCTGTGTGGCGACATGCGTGAATGGGTGTTCCTTCGTTGAAGGTTGTGCGTTAGGCCCGGCAAGCCAGTACGTAAAAATCTACTGCCAATCATTAGCAGACCGGAGTTCAGCTGTGGTGACCCCTAACCGGGAAAAGCCGAAAGAAACAAACATCTCACAACTTCAACTTCACCCTAAAAAGGTCATCACCACAATTGTGATCTATATTCCACCTGGTAATACACCTGCTAGCCTTGAAGACTTCTTATCCTGGTGTTCTTCCACATACTCACAAGAAACCCTTATTCTGGGGGACTTCAACCTAGATTGGTTCACCTGTATATCAGAACCACCAAGTAATCTAATAAATCTCCATGGCTACCAGCAGCTAGTCCAAATTCCAACTAGATGTGATAAAAAATCTAAAAGGGAATCCACCCTTGACTGGGCCCTAACTAACAACCCCACATTGTACCCTCACACAGGCAGTCTCCCAGAAGTGACCACAACATAACATACTTTATACGTAGTAGAACAAGTATATGCAAAGCCACTAACTATATATCCATTAGAAACACAAAAGAATTCTCTCCTGAGGTCCTCAACACTTTACTCTGTAACTGTGACTGGACCCCCCTAAAAACCCTCCCACTTGACCAGGCTGTAGCATATTTCAACAAAACATTTCTACAGCACCTAGACACTGTCGCTCCATTGCGCAAAATCAAGGTTAGAACCTCTACAAACCCCTGGCTCAGTAAAGAAACCAAACAAATCCTCAAGTCCAGAGACGCTGCCTGGCTTTACTATCAAAACAACAAATAAACACAAAGCCTAAGTACCAAGAACTGCACAACCGTGCAAAAAAATGCATTGGGCTGGACAAAAAATCCTACTACACAACATTACAAACTAAATACCAACACAACCCGCAAAAATTTTGGAAAAATGTAAACCAGCTAATAAAATCCTCCCAAAAGGATACCCCCAAACCAACCACCCCTGACACTAAAGTTCTCATCGAAACACAATTCAACTCCCACTTTGTGAACTCAATTCCATCCTTAGTATCACAGGACAGTTCATTTCTCACTATCCCCCCAACACAAATAACACTAATACAAGCTTTACCCTCAAAACAGTTTCCACCACTTCAATCAAAAGCATGCTCTCCAAACTAAAAACCTCATCAACAGCAGCTGACCTACTCCCCAGCTATTTCTTGAAACTCACAGCAGATGCTATTGCTATCCCAGTCTCCACTCTCATAAACAGATCAATTGTTGAAAACTATGTGCCCAAACTCTGGAAAATATCTTATGTTACACCCATACATAAAGGTGGGACCTCCGCTGAACTTAATAACTACAGACCCATTGCTTTACTCTCCCCTCTGGCCAAAATCCTAGAAAAATGCATCCATACCCAGATGCTAAACTATCTCATAGACAGCAACATCCTGTCACCTACTCAGCATGGTTTCAGACCTGCCCATAGTACCACTACAGCCCTCCTCTGTTTCACAGACACAGTAAACCGTCTAAACAATGAAGGCCTACAAGTGTCAACTCTTTTTTTGGATATGTCCAAAGCATTTGACACAGTCTTACACCAAATCCTGCTAAACAAACTAAACCAATATCATCTATCAAATTCCACTCTCACCTGGTTCCAAAGCTACTTAACTGACCGGTACCAAGCTGTGAAATGGGAAAATTCTCTCTCTCCTCAGCTGCCCATAACTATTGGAGTCCCACAGGGTTCTATCTTAGGACCACTACTATTCACAGTTTTCACAAATTACCTCCATACCTCCACACAGCATGCATCTATAATTCAGTATGCAGATGACACTACCTTAATCTGTGCTGCACATAACATGCCCACCCTCCTGCAAACAACTCAACTAGCATTCTCTGATGTTGAAAACTACCTTACCAAAGCCCAACTTACCCTCAATCCAAAGAAAACTCAGCTTATGATTATAACCAGTTCTAACAAAAACACTAACAGTCAATTCACTATCTACTCCACAAATGCTACTCCAATTGCTCCAGTGGCACAGGCTAAGCTATTGGGAATAACCATAGACTCCCACCTAAAATTTGATAGTCATCTCAACTTAGCTATTAAAAAAGTACATGCCAAACTGGGGTCACTCTACCGTATCAAACCATTTCTTAACAACAACACAAGATCAGCCATTGCTCACTCCCAACTTCTATCCACCCTACTCTATGCATCTCCCATTCTGACTAATCTCAACAAAACTGAACTAAGCAAAATGGAAGCCTGCTATAACAGAATTGCCTGCTTTGCTGCAAATTGCTCATATAGAACTCATCACTGTACTGCTTTGAGACAACTCCAGTGGCTTGAACTGCCCAACCTCCTAACCTACAATCAGCTCTGCCTCTGTCATTCTATTACCTCCCCAATAAGTGTCCTGCCCTCAAAAACCTAGTACATCACTCAGCCAAAAGGCCTCTTAGATCATCAAGCAAACTACTACTAGAAGTCACTAACAGTTACAATAGCTTTGGAGATGCACTATATAGTAGTTCAGTGGCTAAAAAATGGAACTCTGTCCCTACTCGCATTCAAAACACATCATCCAAAGACATCATCAGGCAACATCTCAAGCAAAGTTGGCAGTGCCATGATTGCTCCCCAGGCTAGTGAAAGCGGATAACATATACATACTAAATCCAGAGCACTTGATAACAGTTTTCAATCTTACTCACAAACACTGACTAATCTACAATGTATGTACTGTACCTGTGTACTATGTATGTATTCTACCTTTGTTCCAAATTTCAGTTGTACACCACAAATCTATTAATTACCTTTATTTTTAAAATTATTTTTTTTTTGTTTGTTCTCTCCACTGTAACTGTGTGCCGCATACCACTGTAAAAACATGTCTCTTGTAATCTGTGTGTATACTGATCATGTCTAAATAACTAAATGTGTCTGTAATTTTTCTTTGTGGAGCTTTTCTCCCCGGGCATCTGCTGAAAAAGGGCCTTTTCGGCTCAGACACCCCCGGTTAACAAATGTAAAATAAAAATAAATAAAACAAATGTATAATTTGAAGACTGAAAGCAATGTTTATGCCAATGTGGTGTAAGAACTAAGTTGATGGTGCACCAGTCATTACTATGTTTTTTTACTAATGCATAACCTACATTTTACTGTACGTTTGTATTAAATATAAGTAGTTGTCACTACTAAAAATTGTAAATACATGCATAAAAAATGCTTTGCTGTATTGAGTCTGTGTTCAGGTGTAAGGTGGAAACACACACGGCCCATGTAATTTCATTACATGAAAACAAAACATTTTTGTGTCGAATCTCAATATTAAGTGGATGTACGTGGGAATTATTACACTAGTGGAAGCCAGCCACTTGTTTAGATAAAGTGAATAAATAAAGTTCCAAAGGTAAAGACATTTTTGAGTGTAAAGTCTGTGTCAGAGGAAAAGGATGATTTAACCCCACCAGAATAATGCAACTACATTTGAGAGACAAGAGCCAAGTTAAGACATGCTTATCCATGAGTGTTATTTGTCTACATTTCCATTAACTCTATTGAATTACGTATTAACAAACCTTTTGATATAATCAAAAATAAAGATTAGGTTATATTCCCTTTTCAAAACAAAGCATTTTCAATTTTTCTGGCTTCATTTTTTTCTCCATTTTTCTGTCTTGGTCAAAAGCCAAGTTTTCTAACATAACCCCTTTATTTTCTATTCAGGAACATACTTACTTGCTATGCTTGAATGCTCCAATATTCTTTATCTACAATTCAAGCTATCCTAACAAACTATGATCAATAACTTACAGCCTGAAACAAAGTTGGTCACTGTTGTATCTGCTAGATAGAAAGTGATCCATGGTTACACCTACTGTACAAAAAGTTTAACACAAAATACTGTAAATGTGTCACAGTTTCTGAATTCAAGATGAATTTATCAAAACTGTAAAATAATATCAACACAGCTAACAGACTAGTATCGGTCAGTTATTATGCTAGCCAAGAAAATGAAGGTAAGTTATCAAAATTGTAAAGAAACCCTGAAAAGCTAACACACAATTTCATTTTCCATGTGAAATAGATCACTTACAATAAAACAATACTGTTGAACATAAGTTTACACAAATGTACTTCCCTTTCAAAACAGTACTGAGAAAACACACATTTTCCAAATAACAAACAAGCCAACACTACTTTCACACTACCCTGCACTGCAATGTCAAGATGTATTCCACACCATTTTATCTAGCAAAGAAACATCACCACAATACCCACATCTAAACACAAAGGTTTGCAAAGAAACATTTTTTTCCTCGGAGAGTCTTATGATTTTTTTCCAAGCTGGTCTTCCACAAAACAACACACTGGTGAAAATTGTGCGTGCATCATTAGCATTCCAAGTGCAGAAATGTAATCGTACAAGTGATAACAGAAACTATGGAATTTATTGTGTAAACTGATATAGTACGACAGGTAGTCCAAACTGGGCAAACAGGGGGAAGCATACTAAATGGTAAACAATCGGCAGCCAGCATACTAAATGGTAAACAATCGGCAGCCATCCATTCCTATTTTGATCAACACAAGTGAAATCCCAACTGAAGTAATTCGGACTAGTTATGCAGTAGTCAACTCTCTTAAAAACTCCATAGATCACTAACTAACAGAACACAGAGAGCGAAAGAAAGAAAAGAAAAAAAAAGAAAGAAATAGAGAGCAGGAGAGGGAGAAGGTGACCACGAAAACTTTCTTGAGGTGACTGACACGGTAAGTACTTATACAAATAGAGAAGACTTGTTTAGCAGCAATGGATGGTAAAACACGGATTGCTTTTCTCGCCAATTTTAAAACTCTATTTCCCTCTTAATTCTAAATGACCATCATTACTCAAAACACAAACTAGATCTGGGAAATGGATCGTGATCTAGTTTCCCCACGTGAATCAAGATCATAATATACAATACTTCTGTCGTACTCATTTAACATAAGATAAAGCTAAGAAATCCCTAACTTGATCTGCAAACCCTGAAGTACAGTTTTTTTTCTTTACCAAAACACGCTGAAATGTAACCTATAAAATAAGGATAAGAGGAGATGTGGGCGGTCAATACAATTTACAGCTGCGCTTTTGTTTTTACCCATGCATTTCTTCAGGTCACACAAGATACTCACACGTAGCCAACAGTGTCTTAAGATCAAAAGCAATCGGAACATCTACCTTTTTTTGCGAAAGTTTCCCCTGAACTCGTCCCTAGAACGTTCCGACTGTCATATTTGAAGTTTAAAGTGGAAAACGAGTTGGCTTAAGACAAAATGCAGAAGTTTTAATAAACCATGTTGTGCTAGTTATTTCCATAGGAAAGAGTAGCTTTTTCCGGGTCATGTGTCGCACTGTGATGACGCGAAAGAGTGGAACGCGGTTTTCTCCTCAATTATATTATTGTGGATGGTGGAAATCTGAACAGCTGAAAAATGCTGTTTTACACCAAAAATAACAACAGTGACCACAGCAAAATTTTACTTAGTTTATTTAAACGTTCCAACCCCCACAACGTTATCACTTTATAGAAAAAAGCATTTACAGTGGAACCGAAGTGGTTTAAGATGTCATTCGAAACAGAGGCCTGTAGTTTTGCCAATCCATAATAACTTGGGTAAAAAAACTATCAAGTAAGCTATATCCACGAAACCTTCCTGTCCGTCACCAGGAAAATAGCGGACTTCCGTCCCAAAATAAGACTAATTCAATGAGTGACGTTACAGCAACATTTGCAGCTCTAAACTAGGATGCCTATGTTCTGTTTATTGTGTTAGAGATAGTGTCAACTAATACTCGTTTAAAAAGTCATAAAGCAAAGTACAGTAAGCAAGAAAGGTTCATTCTAGTGTCAAGAAAAGTTATTTGTTGAAAAGTTTTAAACCGGAACCACAGCTCAAGAAAGAAGTTTAGTAACCGAACAATATTTAGGGCCGAACAGCTTCTCGTTTCTGTGGTAACCCTGTTGAGTACCGGTTGTCACAAGTCTTTAGGGTTGTGGCTAGATTCCCTTGGCTGAAGGGACCTAGTCCTTTCAGCCAAGGGAATCTAGCCTGCTCATAGTGAGATGGCTAGATTCTAGTGGGGAAAAGGACCGTCTTTACAGCAATAGATTCTAGCCTTGTTGCTGTGAGCAGGCTAGATTCCCTTGGTTGAAGGATTTTTTCAGCCAAGGGAATCTAGCCTGTGTTATATGAGAAGGCTAAATTC
>NC_056741.1:1628088662-1628127300 GCF_019279795.1 Protopterus annectens | reverse complement strand
CTGGAGAATTTTAGTTATGGTTTTATCCAGATTTCTTGACAGATATTTTCTTTTCAGATTACATACCCTTCAAAAACTCATGCTAATGGTGAACCTGTTACTGCATCAACTTTACAAGTTTGCGAGAGCAATATTTACAAATTGTCACTGTTTTTTGGCCTTTGTCCCAATTTTATTAATGACTTTGTCCAGATTTCTTGCTCTAAGAGATTAAGAAGTAGATAAAAAGCATCAATTAATATAATACAAAAAAATCTAACAGTATAGTATTTAGATGAAATGGCTCCATATATAAAATAGAGAAAATGTTTCCCGCAACTCCAACTCAGAGTTCCAGTTGTATGTGCGAATCATATCTTACTTAAATAAAAAGGGTAATCATTTCTTACTTAGATTAAAAGATCGATAAATATAACACAAAAATCGTATCTTTTTAAGTAAAACCAATCGTTAATGTAATAGAGAAAATTACCTTTTCTCGCAATTCTGTACTAGACTTGGAGTAAATACAGTAACGCGCAACCCTTAACTGACAAGTGTGAAAGGGCTAACCCCGCCCCGTGACGTCGTAACCCCGCCCCGTGACGTAAGCAAGGTCCCTTCAGCCGAGGGAATCTAGCCGCGACCAAGTCTTTAGGAGTCACTTTTGATAATCTGTATTGCGTCTTCAAAAATTTCGTAGTTTCCCAAAGGTAACATTTTGGCAGTATGCACTGCCTCATATTATTTTTGCCATATTTTCTGATTTAGAATGTCAGTAACATGGGTACTCAGAGCGGAGTATTCTAGTTTTATGAGCAGATGGAGAGCGGACTCTTGCTTGTATGCTGTCTCCTCCCTCTCGCCTTTTGACGGAATGCTTATCACCCCGACAGCTTGTTATATTTAAAGTTGTTTCACAAAGCAGTATGCGCATAAAAATAAAAGGGGCGCAGAATAGTACCGCTCAACTGCACAGATATTCGCAGAATTTCCAGATTTTTGCCTCATATTTTTGATTTGTTCCGTATAAAATTTGTGATTTTTTTTTGGCAAATCAATGAGAACTGAATTCACTAAGTAACTACAGTCATTTGAGTTTCAGACTTAATATCCTTTAGAAAATGTATGGTAACGCAAGACATTTATTCTAGCAACTTTCTCAGTTTATAAGGGCGATATTTAAAATTTGTCTCTTTTTTTGAGGCTTTGTCCATATATTTTGTTTACGAGGTTGAGAGCTGTGGTATGCTTTAATTAAAACAACTCCCTCAAAAGCAGCCATTTTACAATTTAATTTTTATAAATATGCGAACTTGACCTTTGGTTTAGATGGATGGACAAATTAAAGGATATATTAGATTAGTTAGATCTGTTTTCCGATTAACTTCCCTAACCCCTTTCAAGTGGATTTAACAAGACAAGCAGGCAAGCTTATCAGTTCCATTTTATACCTTACTTAATTTAATACTTTTATTTAACCATCTGCATGTCTTTCTTATTTGCAATGGTAATGGACAGGTTAACAGACGAGATCAGACAGGAGTCCTCGTGGACTATGATGTTTGCAGATGACATTCTGATCTGTAGTGAGAGCAGGGAACAGGTGCAGGAGACTCTGGAGAGATGGAGATATGCTCTAGAGAGAAGAGGAATGAAGGTCAGCAGGACTAAGACATAATATATGTGTGTGAATGAGAGGGAGGATAGAGGAATGGTGAGGATGCAAGGAGTAGAGGTGGCAAAGGTGAGTTTAAATACTTGGGGTCAATAGTTCAGAGTAACGGTGAGTGTGGAAGAGAGGTGAAGAAGAGAGTACAGGCAGGATGGAGTGGGTGGAGAAGAGTGTCAGGAGTGATTTGTGACAGACGAGTACCTGTAAGAGTGAAAGGGAAGGTCTACAAGAGGGTAGTGAGACCAGCTATGTTATATGGGTTGGAGACAGTGGCATTGACAAAAAGGCAGGAGTTTGAGCTGAATGTGGCAGAATTAAAGATGTTAAGATTTGCACTGGGTGTGACGAGGGTGGACAGGATTAAGAATAAGTATATTAGAGGGTCATTCCAGGTTGGAAGGTTTGGAGACAAAGCCAGAGAGGCACGATTACGTTGGTTTGGACATGTGCTGAAGAGGGATGCTGAGTATATTGGGGAAAAAGATGCTAAGGATGAAGCTACCAGGTAACAGGAAAAGAGGAAGGCCTAAAATAAGGTTTATGGATGTGGTGAGAGAGGACATGCAGGTGGTTGGTGTGACAGAGCAAGATTCAGAGGACAGGAAGAAATGGAAACAGGTGATCTGCTGTGGCGACCCCTAATGGGAACAGCCAAAAGAAGAAGATGATGATTTAACCGTATGAAAAAGACTGTTCCTCTTACACTTGAGATCACTCAGGTGAAATGCTAGTAAAGAGCATTTATGAATAGTATTCACTTTAAACAATTTCAGACTGTGGAGCTAAACTAAACGATTGTACAACTGTTTAAAATGATTGAAATATGTCACATGTTTAGTGTTGCTTTGTAATTGCTGGACCAGTGGCTGATCACATCTAAATGATGTGGCAGTTCTCAAACTATGCTACTGCCCTATAATTTTGTCAGATGAGGAGGTTTAATGTAGCTTCTTGGGTTCTCATTTTACTACAGTTTTAGAGCCATTTATAGTTCATAGGTAGGTACTAGGCTATTGGCCCTAGGGCCTATACAAGCCTAGCCAAAAAGGTACCCTGGCTCTCGCCACCCAAGAAAATTATTTTCCTGTGCCCCTGAATTTCCTATTTCCCATGCAATCATGAAGAGTGCTAATGAGGAGCTTTGTTTGATATAGATAGGTAGTTTGTTCTAGAGTATGGGAAGTCTCTGGGACAGGAATCTATCCCTCCAGCATGTTCTGTTTATTGTGATGACAAGGTTTAGGTCCCTAGAGCATGCAGCTTGGAGGGACTGGGATTTCTTTAAGTGGAGCATGTCCAACAGCTCTGGGTTTGACATAGCTTTGTGTGTTAGGCAGAGATTGCCTCTGAGTAGGCGATATGCGATGGAGTAAAGCTGGAGTTTTTTGAGATGGTCTGCGTAAGGCATCTGTTTGAGGCCAGTAATCCTCTTTGTGAGGTATTTCTGTGGCCTTTCCAGTTGTTGTAGATGTCTTGTGAGGAGATACATGCCAAAATAGGCATTGTACTCTATAGTGGGTCTAATGAGTGACGAGTAGAGGGGAACAATGACTTCTTTTTTTCTGGAGGAGAAACCTTTTGTGATGAGGTATGTCGTATAGAAGGATATCCTGACTACTGTGGCGATGTGACTATCAAAGGAGATACTACTGTCCACCTGTGTCCCAAGGTCTCTTAGACTTTCGGTATTAAGTAGACTACCACCTATGTGGTAGCTCATGGGTACAGAGTTTTTACCAAAGGGGATGACAATGCAGTTTTTGGCATTGAGCTTGCGGCCATGGCTGTGACACCAGGTATCTGTCTCAGTGAGGCCCTTTTGTAGGATGTCCACATTGTTAGGAGTTTCAATTATGGCTCCTAGTTTGCAGTCATCTGTCAACTTTGTTAGCCGAAGATCTTCTGTGTTAGCCTGTACTTCAGAAAAGTAGATACCAAACAGGAGAGGACCCAGGACTGAACCCTGTGGTACTCCACTTGTCACTAGTCTGAAGTCGGATTTGGAGTCTGCTACTTTCACAGTGTGGATTCTGTCAGTGAGCCAGGTGGCATCCCATCTTGTGACATAGGGATTTATACCTAGTTTAGTGAGTTTATCTATAATTCCAGAATGGGGGATGGTGTCAAAAGCCTTGCCAAGATCTAGACAGGCTGTGTGAACCACCTTACCCTCGTCTACGGCTTTGGTGACTGCTTCAAAGAAGGCAATCAGGTTTAGGAGGCATGATCTGCCTTTTACAAACCCGAACTGGGTGAGGTCTAGAGTTTGGAGATTACCAATGTTTTTGTTTATAAGTTCCATGATGATACGTACCATGGACTTGCAGACCAGGCTCATTAGGCTAATGGGGTGGTAGTCCCTGGGGTACGTGGTGGCTCCCCCTTTGTGGAGTGGGATAACCGGCACTATGCACCATTCAGTGGGCACAAAGCCTGAGGTGAGGCTATGATTGAACATGGTGCTTAGGTGGGGTGCCAGTTCATTCTGTAGTTCATGTAGAGCACAGCCTGGGATGTTGTCAGGTCCCATGGATGCTGTGTTCTTGGCTTTGGAGAGTGTGTTTTTTACCTGTGCAGCCATGATTACAGGAACTTTGCATTCTTCCGGTACAGAGATGGGCCCTTTAGGGGGTGGGGGGTAAAGTTAGCACTGAAACTATCTGCTAGGACGTTGGCAATATCAGTTGGTTCTGTATATTTAGTGCCGTTGTGCTGTAACTTGGAGCAGATCTGAGTGTTGCCATTGAAATTCTTGATATGGCAATAGAATGTTTTGTGGCTGTCTTTAAAATCAGTGGCTGTTTAGTTTTCATAACTAGTTTTGCAGGATTTTATGAGGGATCTCAGCTTCTTACTGAGGCTGACCAGGGAGTTCTTCCAGTCATTGGATTTTACTCTTTTTTTTGCAACAGTTTCTTTCTTCTGTTGTAGAGTTTGTTAATGGCAGGGGACCACTAGATTGGCTTCCTTATTTTGGAGATCAGCATCTTGGTGTTGTTAGGGATAGCACTATCCATGCACTCGTGTAAGTGCTTATAAAGTACATTTGTGTAGGATTCAGTAGTCGTACCTCTGTTGTCCATCTGTATGGGTGTCGTGAAGTTTGCCACTTCTGTCTTAAGAAGTGTGAAGTTGGCTTTGGAGAAATTTTTTATGGAGGTTTCCTTAATGGGGAGGTGGCGGCGGGATGTGGATGTCTAGGCTGTTTAGCTTGTGGTTGGATCTGACCAACAAGGAATTGACCTCTGGTGTGCAAAACCGGTCACCCTTGTTGGTAATGAACCAGGTCTAGGATATCGCTGCCCCTGGTGGGGGTTGATCCAAAGCGTTGGAATTTATGAATTCCAGAAAACGTTGAGCAAAAGAGTTGGTACATGAGTAGTTTTCCCAGTTAATGGTGGGGTAGTTGAAATCGCCCATTATTAGGGTGTCGGGTTGTACCCTAATATTTTCCAGTGTATCAAAAAATGAGGAGTGGGAATCCTGGGGGATCTGTAGCAAGTTACAATTTGGATTGTGGTCTTGCCTAGAGTTAGTTGCACTTGGATAATCACGGATGCATTATGCTGAGCAGCTAGCCTGGAGGTGTAGATATCCTTAATGAATATGGACACGCCTCCACCTTTAGTGTTTCGGTCCAGGTTAGGTGGCCGAAAAGTGTGGTATGAATTATAGCCTGGTAATGCAGGGGTGCTCTCTGGATCCCCGAACCAGGTCTTTGTCACTGCACAGATGTCAATGTTCTCCATTTTAAGGAGTGCCTCGAGTGAATGCATTTTGAGGTTTACACTTCTAGCATTGAATAGTATTACCCATAGATTTTGCTTGCTTGTACCTGTTACGTTGGTGAATTTATTTGAACCTTGCCTAAAAAAGGCACTATAGGGGGTGGCAAGAGCCTTAGCCAGTATCCAAAATCCCAAGGGCGATAGGTGCAGGCCATTTCTGGCAAAGCATTGTGGTCTGTCGATCATGTCATTCCAGGCAGACAGATACTGGATCCCCTTAGAATGACACCAGAAGCTTAGCCAATTGTTGAAGTCAATCATTTTGTCCTTGTACTGTGCTATCACTCTGGGTGATGGCAGGATGCTACTCAGGGCTAGGGTCATACCTGCCTGGGCTACAAGATCGGAGAGCTTCTTCATGTCTCTTTTCCTGTAGTCCAGGGAGGTACATCTCAGGTCATTCACACCAACATGGACAATGACAGAGTCATATTTTTTACTTGTTGTGGAGTGACCTGAGTGCGTGCGTTATGTGGCAGATCCTGGCACCTGACAGGCAGCTGACAGCAACTTTCTCCTTGTTTAGCCTGGTGAGTGGAACATCAGTGTGCCTGACTATAGAGTCACCTATGACTAGAGTGTTGGGTACCTTGTTATGTCTTATGGGCTGTGGTTGGGTGACACACTGAGTTTGTGGGCTATGTGTCATTTGTGTTGTGTTGGGGGGGTGGAGGTTGCATGCATTTCTGCTTTGGAGGTCTCTGTTGCTTGAGCAGATTTTTATTGGGAGCCTCCATGAATGTAGGTGTGTGTTTTGGTGGTGTAGGTTTTGAGGGACTATGTGATGAGTGTGGTGTGGTGCAGGTGTTTACCTTCTCCTCTTGACTGTGTAGTCCAGTCTTGGGTGAAGAGAGCTTTGCTTTTGATTCCTCACATCTCTGTTGAAACTTTTCCCCACCCCACCCCTGTTCTGGTAGTAGTTTAAATTTGGTGGCTTTTGCAGTGCCCGCCCCACTGTAGATTTGATCTAGGACACTCCCTCAGTCCCATCTCTTTACCGCATTCTACCTAATAAACCCTTTCTGCACTTGCTTTTAGTCCTTTTTAATTTAATTACATTTTCAAACTGTGTGTGGACTAATATTGCTACATACTCGTGTGCCAGTTTGCACTGCATGTGAATTGTTTTTACTACTGTTTTTGCTACTTTTCTGAAAAAAAAAAAAGAAATTGTAAGCCTGTTTCCTACCTTTCCTGTAATTAGTGTTCCAGATACAGATTTGTTGTATCCAGGACTATTTGTAAGCTTCTGAGCCCCCAAGCCTTTATGTGTTGGAGGGAAGCCTTCTAGCTTATCAGTGGGAGTGGTAAGCACTAGGTAACCTGTCTACCACATAAGGAGTGGATCTGGTCCAGAATTTGTAGTTATTGGCCGTTTGGGCGGTCTTCCATCTCTCTCAACTTTCTGATTTGAAGGCCTGCATTTGCACTTGTTTCTGTCCTGTAACTCCTGGGCCCATCTCATTTGCTCACTCAAAAAAAAAAAAAAAAAATCTGCTTTTACTGTATTTGTGTTTCTTCCTACTTTATTTTGCTTGTGCGCCATCTTAAAAGTACTCAGTTGTATTTATTACTGCTTGGTGTAACTCATTCTAAGCCTTTTAGTTTAAGCACTTGGGCTTCAGACCAGTTGTTTTACATTAGGAAGGTTTGTGGCCTGCACTGTGGTGGCAGGACAGGTAGCTTACATCCTTCTAAGTTGGGAACTGCTGATTGAGGGCTCAGTGTCTGTTATTCTAAAAGTGTATTAATTCTGGTTTAAGCACTTGGGCTTCACGCCAGTTGTTTTACATTAAGAAGGTTTGTGGTCTGCACTGTAGTGGCAGAACAGGTAGCTTACATCCTTCTAAGTTGGGAACTGCTGATTGAGGGCTCAGTGTCTGTTATTCTAAAAGTGTATTAATTCTGGTTTAAGCACTTGGGCTTCAGGCCAGTTATTTTACATTAAAAGGGTTCGTGGTCTGCACTCTTGTGGGAGGAGAGGCTGGACTCTGCCCTTCTGAGCTGGGAATTTCTGGTTAAATGCTTATAGTGCCTGCATATTTGAACTGCTTCTTACTGAAATTGGTACACCTTGTTTGCTGTAGCATAGACTAGATCCAGGCCTGCGGAACCTAGCTTTATTTGTATGCTGCTTGTTTGTTTGCTTGTTATTTCCCTGAAAAACTAATTCCACCTAAAATGCGGCTTTTCAGCGCTTCTGTGGATCCCTAGTGATATCTGCATTGCTTACTGTACTTATTTCCTTGTTTCACTTGAAAGAAAGTTACTGTTTGTCGTTTTTGCATTTAAGTTACCTGAAACACATTGCATTTAAGTTACCTGGCACTTGCTCACTAAAGCAATTATATAAGTCAGCACTAAAATATTAAAAGCACTACACCCTCACAAACTCCCCTTGAGTACCTCGTTCCCCATTGGCCCTTTTGTTTCAATTATAAAGGAATTCCCAGTACTATTCTAGCATGTCCAAAGGTCAGTTGTCAATCTCCTCTCCGGTCCAGCTGGTGAATCTCGGAATCTTAAGGCAATGTTACAACTGCCTCATGTACACAGACAACCCTCTTCTCCTCCCAACAAATTCCAACACATGTGAGAGATGCAACCATATAGCCATACTGGAGGCTAAGCTCTCTCAACTCAGTACTGGCGAAACCAGTCAGGAGAAGGAAACCACACTCACTACAATTCCAATCTCACATAGACCTACCACGACAGCAAACCAAACACATAAACACACAAAAACATACTCGGAGGCTCTAAATAAAAATCTGCCTAAGCAGCAGAGACCTCCAAAGCAAACACCCAAGCAACCACTACCCCAAAACAAAACTCGTGCAACACATAGCTCACAAAGCCAGTGTGCCGAACAGTCACAGCCCTTAAGGCTAAACAACACACCTGATACACTTGTAATAGGTGACTCTATCGTCAGGCACACTGACGTCCCGCTCATCAGGCTGAACAAGGAAAAGGTCACGGTGAGCTGCCTGTCGGGCGCTAGGATCCGCCACATAACACAAGCACTCAGGTCACTCTAAGGCAAGTACAAATATGACTCAGTCATTGTCCATGCTGGTGTGGATGACTTGAGACGTACCTCCCTGGACTACATGAAAAGAGACATAGAGGAGCTCTCTGAGCATGTAGCCCAGGCTGGTATGACCCTGACCTTGAGTAGCATCTTACCCTCACCAAGAATGATGCCACAATATGAAGACAAGATGATCAATTTCAACAATTGGCTTAAGTATTTGTGTCATTCAAAGGGGATCCAATGCCTGTCAGCCTGGGATGACATGCTCAACAAGCCACGATGCTTCGCTAGGGATGGCTTACACCTGTCACCCCTGGGCTTTCGGATATTGGCAAAGGCTCTTGCTACCCCCATAGTGCCTTTTTTAGGCAAGGCTCAAAAGACAAACCCACCTCCATAGGTATCACAAGGGATCAGAAACTAAGAGTAATGCTACTCAATGCCAGAAGTCTAAACCTCAAGATGCACACACTCGAAACTCTCCTTAGCATGGAGAACATCGATATCTGTGCAGTAACAGAAACCTGGTTCAAGGCTCCCGAGAGCACCCCAGCACTACCAGGTTATACCTCATGCCATGCTTTTCGGCCCCAAACCTTGGACCATACTACAAAAGGAGGGGGAGTATCAATATTCGTCAAAGATACCCACACCTCCAGGTTGGTGGCACAGCACGATGCATCAGAGACTATCCATGTGCAACTAACAGTGGGTAAAACTGCCTTCCAGTTTATAGCCTGCTACAGACCACCCTCCCAAACCCAGGAACCCCACTCGGCCTTCCTGAGAACACTGGAAAGTATGAAGGTCTCCCCAAACACCATTATATTGGGCGACTTCAACTACCCAAACATAGACTGGGAGCATTACTCTAGGTCCAACACCCTAGCCCAAAGGTTCCTAGAATTTATAAACTCAAATGCTATGGAACAACTTGTTACCACTCCCACAAGAGGGGAAAACATACTGGGCATGATCATCACCAACATGGGGACTCTATGCTCCAGACCAGAAGTGTATCCCTCACTGGTAAGATCAGACCATAAACTAATCTCACTGGATATTCACATCCCGACTCCACCCCCTGCCCTGAAAACCACAGTGAAAAACTTCTCTAAAGCAAATTTCACACTCCTCAAAACCGAGGTGGAATCCTTCAAAGCCCCGGCCTGTGAAAAATATGGCCCAGACTGCAGAATCCTTTATAAAGCATTCTATGAACACCTTCAGGAATGCATAGATCATCACAATCCCAAATAAAACCAAGACCCAATCCTCCAAAGGCAGACATCCTGTCTGGTGGACCCCAGCCATAAACAAACTATACAATAGAAGGAGCCAGCTACTACATGATAGAGCAAAATCCCAAAAAGGGAAGGCATCTCTGATCAGTATTAGCAAAAACTACGGGCACTCATAAAATCGTCTAAGGCCAGCTTGAGAGAAAAATTGCACAGGACACTAAGGATAATAACAAGGCTTTCTTTAGTTATGTTAGGAACCTGGGTGGAAATTCCCAGATATGCTCAGAATTAGTCCAAAATGACAAAAATACACGAACCCACAGACATTGCCAACATCCTAGCTGACAGGTTCAGAGCAACCCCCACCAAAAGGGCAAATATTTATCCCAGCAAAGTGCTGCCCCCCCTGACATCTCAGATGCTCAGGTAAGAGCTGCCCTCTCCAAAGCAAAAAACACAGCATCAATGGGACCAGACGGTGTCCTGAGCTGCGTCCTACATGAACTCCAAGAAGAGCTAAACCCAAACATAAAACTACTGTTCAATCTCAGCCTTACTACAGGATATGTACCCAAAGAGTGGCATACAGCAACAGTGGTCCCTCTCCACAAAGGTGGTGCCTCAACGGATCCTGAAAACTATCGCCCCATAAGCCTGACTAGCTTGGTCTGCAAAGCTATGAAAAGGATCATCATGGACCTCATAAATAAAGATATTGGGGACCTACAGACACTGGATCCTACCCAGTTCGGTTTTGTTAAGGGCAGATCCTATCTTTTAAACCTGGTTGATTTCTTTGAAACAGTCTCCAAGGCCATTGACGAGGGGAAGGTGGTCCACACAGCCTACCTGGACCTTGCAAAAGCCTTCGATACATTACCCCACTCGGGCATTATAGATAAGCTCACCAGCTTAAATATAAACCCCTATGTCACTAGATGGGTTGCAAACTGGCTCAAGGACAGAACCCACATGGTTAGAATTGCTGGAGCCATGTCAGACTCCAAACCAGTTACAAGTGGCGTCCCCCAAGGCTCAGTCCTGGGACCTCTCTTGTTCGGTATATATTTCTTGGAGGTACAGGCCAACATGGAAGGACTGTGGCTGACTAAGTTCGCAGATGACTGCAAACTGGGCACCATAATCGACTCTCCAGCCGACACAAGCATCCTCCAAAAGGGCCTCGTAGAAACAGATAACTGGTGCCAGAGCCATGGCCTCAAGCTAAACGCCAAAAAGTGTATAGTTATCCCCTTTGACAAAAACAAAGTGGCCACAAATTACCACATAGGTGGTAATCCATTAAGTACAGAAGAAGTAATTAGGGACCTGGGGACCCAAGTTGATAGCATTCTCTCATTTGACAACCACATGGCCAAAGTGGTTAGAAAAACATTTTATATAGCCCACCTAATCATGAAGGGATTCACATCTAGATCAGGGGAGGTCATCGTGCCTCTTTACTCATCCCTCATCAGGCCCATAATTGAGTACAATGCCCCTTTTGGGATGTACCTTACCAGACACCTGCAGCAACTGGAAAGACCCCAAAAGTACCTCACCAAGAGGATCATAGGGCTCAAACAGATGCCATATGCTGCCCAGTTAAAGAAACTCTAGCTCTACTCAGTGGCATACCGCCTGCTCAGAGGCGATCTGTGCCTGACGTATAAAGCCATGTCCAACCCGGAATTAATGGACATGCTGCACCTCAGAAAATCCAAATCCCATTGAGCTACGGGCTCGAGAGACTTGAACCTCAGCACTGAAATAAATAGGACATGCTGGAGGGACAGATTCATAACCCAGAGGCTCCCTTCACTCAGGAATAAAATCCCAGTCCAGGTTAGGCAGAGTCCCTCATTGACTCTCTTCAAGAGGAATCTTGATGAGTGGATGGCAGATCGTAGGTTTACCCCGGGTATCATTTCTGTGTCACTGTTAGACCGAGGCACAGTATACTAACCTCGAAAAAGGGCATAGCAAAATTCATTTAAAATGGGTGGCAAAAGCCAAACACACTCTGGCTAGGCTTATAAATGCCCTAGGGCAGATAGCCTAGTATGAACCTATGAACCTATATAAGTGCATCTCTCACAGGTTGTAGTGTTGGGTGGCAGGAGGAGAGGGTTGTCTGTGTACATAAGGCAATTGCTGCATTGTCCCAAGATGCCCAGATTCATCAGGTAGACAGGAGAAAACACTGGGAGCTGACCCTTAGACATGCCTGGATAGGTGCTTATTTATTAAGTACTAAAAACTGTTTTCCTCTAGACAAGTGAGGAAAGTTGAGTGCTGTAGTAATTTGTAGCTTATTTAGTGCTTACAACGAGTTCTGAACAAGTGCTGAGCACAAAGAAACAGATTTGAGTGCTAAAACTAAAAAACTGGCTAGTTCTAAGGCAAATTTTGAAGAGCAGACTTTATGGTGCCGGGAATAGTTTAACCCTAGCTAAACGGCAATGCATAGTGTTTCTTTTTTAATATAACAGTAGCAAATGAGCAAACTGATGTAAACAAATTAACCAATAAAAAGCTAAAAACTGAGCCCCGTTCCAGCAGTCTTTGATCAGACAAGTTCTAACTGCACACTTCTGCCACCAGGGTGCAGGGGAATCTTCTCCAAAAAAGATGGCCCGGATTAGTGCTCAAGTTATACAAACAAAGCTAGATTCAGCATGCCTGAGTCTAGTCTATGCTACAGCAAACAAGGTGCACCAATTTCTGCTTCTTTCCAGCCCCTGCTATCAAGCACGCTTTAACGTGCTTTAGCGCGATTTAGCGCGGAGTTGCCACTAGAGCAGCATCGGGCAGCGCCGGTTAAACAAGGTTAAACTCTTTCTGGCTCCAGAAAGTCTGTTCTTCAATTTTTCCCTTAGAACTGCTCTGTTGGGAACCTAAACAGTTTACACCTACACTAAAAAGTGCAGCACTTGTTCCAAATAGCTTTTTCTTCTCAAAAAGCTCAGCACTTGTCTTATAAGCATATCCCTTGTCTTATAAGCATTCTCTTTGCAGGTCAAGCACTCCTATATTATACAAATCTCTCACTAGCAAAACCCCCAGGAGTGCCCACTTCCCTGCTAAGCCCACTACTTTTCTGTCTCATACCAACTCATAATTCTTTCTAGCATGTCGAAGGGTCAGATGCTGGCGTCCTCTCCTGCCCATTTGGTGAATCTGGGAATTCTGAGACAATGTTACAATTGCCTCATGTACACGGACAACCATCTCCTCCTCCCATGTAACACTAACACTTGTGAGAGATGCAGCTATTTAGCCAGACTGGAGGCTGAGCTCTCTCAACTCAGGACTGGCAAGACCAGGCAGGAGGAGAAGGCAACTACACACACCACAATACCAGTCTCACATAACTCAACCACACCACTGAATCAAACACATAAACACACTAAGACATACTGAGGCTCTGAGTAAAATTTACCTAAACAGCAGAGACCTCCAAAGCACACAGGCAAGCAGCTGCAAACTCAATACACCACACAAACAACACATAAACAACAAAATCAGTGTACAAAGCAGTCACTGCCCTTAAGGCCAAATACAACACCAAACATACTTGTCATAGGTGACTCCATAGTCAGACACACTGGCGTCCCTCACCAGACTGAGTAAGGAGAAGGTCACAGTAAGCTGCCTGTCGGGCTAGAATCCGCCACATAACACAAGCACACAGACCTCTCGACAGCAGGTTCAAGTACGACTCAGTCATTGTCCACGCTGGTGTCAACGACCTGAGCGCACCTCCTTGGACTACATGAAAAGAGACATTGAGGAGCTCTCTGATTATGTAGCCCAGGCAGGTATGACCCTGACCTTGAGCAGTATCCTACCTTCACCTAGAATGATGCCACAATATAGTGATAAGATGATCAGCTTTAATAATTGGCTTAAATTCTAGAGTCATTCAAAGGGGATCAATGTCTGTCTGCCTGGGATGACATGCTGGACAAGCCACGCTGCCAAGGGACGGCTTGCACCTGTCACCCTAGGCTTCGGATATTGGCAAAGGCTCTGCCACCCCATAGTGCCTTTTTAGGCAAGGCTCAAATTCTAAACCTACCACCCTAGAACACAAAAAGTAAAAAACTAAGGGTAATGCTGCTCAATGCCAGAAGTCTCAATCTCAAGATGCACGCACTCGAGGCCCTTCTCAGTATGGAGAACATCGATGTCTGTGCTGTGACAGAAACCTGGTTCAAGGCTCCTGAGAGCACCCCAGCACTAGCAGGTTTCACCTCATATCATGCGTTCGGCCCCAAAATCCGGACAACACCAAGAAAGGAGGGTGTCCATATTCATAAAGGACACCCACACCTCAAGGTTGGTGGCAACGCACGATGCATCGGAGACCATCCAGGTGCAATTAACCATAGGCAAGACTGCTCTGCAATTTGTAGCATGTTACAGGCCACCCTCTCAAACTCAGGAACCTCACATGGCCTTCCTGAAAACAATGGAGGGATAAATGTATCTCCAAACACCATCATACTAGGTGACTTCAACTACCCTAATATAGACTGGGAACACTACTCAAGCCCAAACACTCTAGCCCAAAGGTTCCTGGAGTTCATAAACTCAAATGCCATGGAACAACTAGTCACCATCCCCACAAGAGGAGAAAACATACTTGATCTCATCATCACGAACATGGGATCACAATGTTCAACACCGAAGTATACCCCTCACTGGTGAGATCAGATCATAAACTAATCTCGCTGGAGGTCCTCATCCCGCCCCCACCTGAAATCAAAAAGACCACAGTGAAAAACTTCTCAAAAGCCGACTTCACACTTCTAAAAACTAGTGTGGTCTCCTTTAAGGCCCCTGAGCCAGTGGTAAACATTACTCAAACCGCTGAATCACTTACAAATGCCTTCTACCAGCACCTACAGGACTGCATGGATCAGGCAATCCCAAACAAAACTAAGACTCTTTGTACCAAAGGCAAGCGTCCAGTCTGGTGGACCCCAGCCATAAACAAGCTCTACAACAAAAGGAGGAAGCTACTACAAGATAGAGCAAAATCCTTGAAAGGTAAGATACCTTTGATCATTATAAGTAAAAAACTAAGAGCTCTCATAAAATCATCCAAGGCAAATTTTGAGAGAAAAATCGCCAAGGATTCAAAAGACAATCATAAGGCCTTCTTTAGCTATGTTAGAAACCTAGGAGGAAACTCCCAGATATGCTCAGAATTAGTTCAAAATGATGTGAAGATTACTGAACCTACACACATTGCCAACATACTGGCTGACAGGTTCAGTGCAAACTTCTCCCCCCCCCCCAAAAGGAGAGATATCTATACCAGAGGATTGTAGCCCCCCAAACATCTCCAACGCCCAGGTGAGAACTGCTCTCTCCAAAGCAAAAACACAGCATCCATGGGACGGATGGTGTCCCGGCTGTGTGCTCCATGAACTCAATGAGGAATTAAACCGCAGTTAGGACAGCTGTTTAATCTTAGCCTCACCTCAGGATCATTACCCAAGGAGTGGCGCGCGGCGACTGTGGTCCCACTTCACAAGGCGGTGCCTCCACCGACCCTGGAAATTACCGTCCCATTAGCTTGACAAGCCTTATCTGCAAAGCCATGGAGAGGATCATAATGGAACTCATAAATAAAGACATAGGGAACTTGCAGACTTTGGATCCAACCCAGTTTGGCTTTGTCAAAGGCAGATCATGCCTTTTAAACTTGGTTGACTTTTTGAGACAGTCACCAAGGCCATTGATGAGGAAAGGCAGTCCATACAGCCTACCTTGACCTGGCAAAGGCCTTCGACACAATACCCACTCAGGTATCATCAAAAACTCATCAGCTTGAATGTAAACCCATACATCACAAGATGGGTTGCAAACTGGCTAAGTGACAGAACCCACAGGGTCAGAGTTGCTGGAGCCATGTCAGACTCAAAGCCTGTCACAAGTGGTGTCCCACAGGGCTTAGTCCTGGGTCTACTCTTGTTCGGCATCTACTTTTCTGAAGTACAAGCAAACACAGGAGGGTTATGGCTGACAAAGTTTGCAGATGACTGCAAACTGGGCGCCATAGTCGAAAACACATCTGACACAGATATCCTTCAGAAGGGCCTCACAGAAACGGATAACTGGTGCCAGAGCCATGGCCTAAAGTTAAATGCCAAGAAATGCATAGTCATACCCTTGGGAAAAACAAGGTTACTAGCTACCATATAGGTGGCAATCCACTGAGCACAGAAGAAGTCATCAGGGATCTGGGGACCCAGGTTGACAGTAGCCTTTCGTTTGACACTCATGTTGCTAAAGTAGTTAGGAAAACCTTCTACATCGCCCACCTGATCATGAAGGGATTCACATCTAGATCAAGGGAGGTCATCGCCCCCTGTACTCATCACTCATTAGACCTATGATTGAGTACAATGCCCCATTCGGAATGTATCTGACCAGACACCTGCAGCAGCTGGAAAGGCCCCAAAAGTTCCTCACCAAAAGGATAAAGGGTCTCAAAAATATGTCTTATGCTGCCCGACTGAAAGAACTCCAGCTCTATTCAGTCTCATACCGCTTGCTCAGAGGTGACCTGTGCCTGACATATAAGGCCATGTCAAACCCTGATTTGATGAATATGCTTCACCTCAAAAAATCTAGATCCCTCAGAACCACAAGGGCGGGAGACTTAAACCTTGACACGGTTATTAATAGAACATGCTGGAGGGACAGATTCATCACCCAGAGACTCCCTATGCTGTGGAACAAAATCCTGGTCATGTGAGGCAGAGCACCTCGCTGGCCTTGTTCAAGAGGAATCTTGACCAATGGATGGGGGATCGCAGATATACCCCAGGGATTACTTCAGTGTCACTGCTTGACAGAGGCACAGCAAAATAATAGGCATAGTTTTATTCAAACTAAAGGGGCGGCGAAAGCCAAATAACTATGGGCTAGGCTTATAAATGCCCTTGGGCAGATAGCCTAGTATGAACCTATGAACCTATGAAACAGTTCAAATAAGCAGGCACAATAATCCTTTAACCAGAAATTTCCAGCTCAGAAGGGCAGACTCTAACCTCTCTTCCCACAAGAGTGCAGACCACAAACTTTCTCAATGTAAAATAACTGGCCTGAAGCCCAAGTGCTTAAACCAGAGCTATTACACTTTTAGAATAACATACACTAAGCCTTCAATCAGCAATTCCCAGTTTAGAAGGATGTAAGCTACCTGTCCTGCCACAACAGTGCAGACCACAAACCTTCTCAATGTAAAACAACTGGTCTGAAGCCGAAGTGCTTAAACCGAAAGGCTTAGAATAACAGTTGCAATTTAATCAGGCTATTACCAAGCAGTAATAAATGCAGCAAAATAAATACAATTGAGTACTTTTAAGAAGAGGCAAAAGCAAAATAAAGTGCATTTTTTTCAGTAAAGTGCAAGGAGAGAGGAAGGAGGAGCAGAAGAAAAATTCAAGGGGGAGGGGTTGGCCTTCTCAAATGTTCTCTTTGTATTAAGTAGAGTGAACACCAGACTGGGAGGGGTGTCCCAGATCAAATTTACAGTAGGGGCGGGCAACTGCAAAGCCACCAACTATAACAACACCACAAGAATAGGGTGGGGGAGGGGTGGAACAGTTTCAGGACAGATGAGAAACATGAAACAATGCCAGAAAATATATAAAATAATTCAGTCAGGCAAACAGTAATCCAGTCAGGCAAAATTAAGGCAATACAGAACTCTGAAAGGTTAAAATGCCAAGAAATATACTTATCATTTAGCAATATATTTCCAGATTTCTTGAGAATCATACCAGCCAGAACACTAGGTGTTTCCAACAGTGTATGTAATTTATCACTGACATTTAATTACTGTGAAGTCTGACTGGGTAGGTATCCATTTTCCTCAGAGGCCTGGCGAGAAAAGCTCTAAAGTATTACAAAAACATTTTAAGAACAATAATTTTACAGTCTTCAAAAATAATACAAAAACATCTACAGTTTAAATAATTATGCAAATTAGACATAATGTGAAAACCTTGGCTAAAAATAGATACAATTTATATGACAGTGATTTCTTATTTGGAGAGATTTTAGCCAATTTATAGAGAAGTTAAAGGTAAGTTAGTGCAGTACAAACAGGAATTGCAATATAAAGTGAGAAAAACAGGGTTGTGGCATATTTAGATATAGGTTCAGGGGAGAGAAACTGAAGTATGGAAATGAGTGAAGAAATGAAAGTAAGGCTGTATAAAGTATAAACAGGTACTTGTCTATATTTAGAGGTATTGATGATCCTGGGGTTGAGTAATAAGTCTAAGTAATAATTCTAATAAGTCTATACCTAGTCAAAAAATGTAACCTTGACACCACACAAGCTTTACTGCAATATACATATATATGGCTGCATGTGAGTAGGGAGAAGCAAATGTGTATGGCACAAGTACAGTGGTGGTGTTATTTAGAGACAGAGCATTTGCGCTAACACTGGTGTTGGCGAGTTCTGGTAGGTCAACAAAGGTAAGTGTCTGGGCATAGATTTTTGTATGACTGTGCGTGTGTTTTAGGGTTAGTTAAGTGGGTGTATTTAGTATGTGTATGTGTGTGTGTTAGCATTAGAGTAGGTAGATTTAGTGTGTGTGTGTGTGTGTGTGTGTGTGTGTATGTGTATGTGTGTGTGCGTATGCATGCAGGTGCTGAGTATTCAAGCTGTCTTATGTAGTGGTAATATTATGAGAAGGGCTTTTTTTAAGGTAAGCTGCACATTGGAGTTAGGGGCAGGGTTAGGGTTAATGGGCATTACTAATTGTAATAGTAACCAAAATGATCATTTCTGATTGTTGTATGGCAGTTGTTTCATCTAAAGATCATTTCTACTTTTCTACCTGTTTTTCATAAAACATGTATTGCAGGCTAATTAGAGTGTCATTGAGATTTGCTATATCACACATCAGTCATCAGAACTGCACTTTGAATTGATCCTAGAATTGGAAACATTCTGGCTTCAGGAAGGACACAGCACTATACAACTTTCCCTTTGGATGATTGATGTATGATCGGTCAGAAAAAAATTATTTAGTCACAAATGATCAATGATAAACTACCCCTACAACTCCACCCACCCACAAAGACTGAAATAACCTTTTTTTGCAAATGGAAAACCCCATGTACCCCCATATCATCCTTTACTTGTATGTTGTAGCTGTGCAGTTACACAACAGTTGGGAAATGAGAAACTTCTCCAAAACAGTGCACTGGTTTTGCATAAGCAATTCTGCAGTGCCTGAATATCTAGCATTCAACCCACATTAAAATGTTTATCATAGCAATTGCATTTGGGTAGGTTGAATCTGTTCTTATGGTTTTTGATCACATGTATGGAAGCCCACTATATCACCAAGCACATTTGTGTACCCAAGTGCCAGCTGGTGCTAAAACAGTATGCTGATATTCTGAATGTGCAAGTCAGTACAACTGTATAATTTATTTTGCATGTGTAACACAGCTGAAAAAAATGGAACATATTCTTGGTACACTACTAAACCTGGACCAATAAATTTTGCAATTAGACAAGAATTTATTGTACTTTTAGTCATTAGAGGAGGTAGGTGGGCTGATTCAACCTAACAATTTGTCCAAGACTAGAGCTGAAAGCAAACAAGGTTATAAATTCATAAATAACGGTTGGGAAATTAAATTTAGTAATCCAGAAAATAATGCAGTCTTTAAATTAGCAGGTGACAGAAGAATAACTAAAATGCATTTACAATTAACAAGTCTAAAGGTTCAGTTTTATTAATTTATTTCTTTTGATAACTGGGTAGTTAGGCTGGATGAAGTATGATCTTTTCTGAGACATAATCCAGAAAATTCAAAAAAGTACACATTTTAATAAAAATATTACATATACTAGAAATACAAGACATTGTGCTGAATATATATAACTTGCTTTGGTTGTGCTGAAGTGAAGACCTATCTGTGTCAGTGATGGTTTGAGATACCAAGTTGGATTAGGGAGAGGAGCTACATCAGGGATGCTTTGCTGTTGAATAATGGCATTTTTGGGCATCAAGGTGTTGAACAAAGGTGCAGAACAAGTGCATTAGAAATGTGTTTTATTATTAGTACTTGAAGAAAACAAAACTTAATTCATTAGTTATTTGGACATCATATATGGCTGAGACTGAAATTGGTCAGAAATGATCACTACCCTGCCCCAGTAAACTAATTCAGATAAACATAGCTTGGGAAGCAGTCCCCCTCTTTCTTGGGGTTTCACCAGAACAATATATTTATATAGCTTGATTGTTGAGTAAGGTGTACATTTAATATTTAGAGCATGTGTCTTAAAAAGCAGTCATTGTAACTAGTGGGTTTGTAAATATGTAATTTAGTCTTGGCACTTTGTATGGACTTACTGCATAATTATCTTGGGGAGGCATAAAAAGAAATGGACTGTGAAAAATTAAAAGTGTCAGTAAAAAAGGCAACCAAATTATAGTAGTAATGACATCAGAGAAATGAAACACAATATGAAATTAAAACAGCGAATAAATAACTGAAACTAGAATAATGCTGTAAGTAGAAGTGGCATTGCTAGGAAATGAATGATGAAAAGGTCAAGGGAAAGTGACAAGTGGCTATGAGGTAGTTGTGAGAGACTCCACAAGTTGTGCAAGGTGTGGTGGAAAAAGAAGCTTAATAAAAATGAAAGTGGGACCTGGACTCGTACTTGGCTATATAAGGCTTGTGACAGCAATATTGAAGTGGAGGAGAACCCCCCCCCCCCAATGTACTTAACAAATTGTCTTGCTGTCAGAAATCTAGATGAGACCAAAGAAAGCAGCAAAGCTTTATGAATTGGGGAGAAAGGCAAAATTATTTGCATTTTCAGAGGTGTTTCAAATGTACAGAACATGGAGAGAGATTTTGGGGGCATAATGTGTGCTCAGAATCTAGTGAATGCAATGTAGACTTTATGTATTAGGGTGTTAGGGAGGTACCTGGAAGAACTTTATACTAAATGCAAGTTAGTTTGGCATAAATAAGACAAAAAAAAAGTTTGCAGAGGGTATTAACTCTTAAGTTTCTTTTAATTAAGGTGATGACAGAGATCAACAAAAACAAGAAGCTAGGTATTCAGGATGGTGGAGACAACAAAGAGTAATATCGAGGGAGATAGAAAAGAAAGAAGAAAGGTGACCAGGCTGTATATGGACATCTGTGTAATGAAATAAATCTGGTGAAGAAAAGAAGTAAATTACAAGTGGTACTGGAAGAGGTAAAGGATAATGCAGCAGGAATTACACAAACATGTCTAACTGTCAGGATTGTTATATGGTTGTACCTGCATATATCCTACACAGTAGAGACAGGAACATTATGAAATGACAAGTAATGAAGGTATACATAAAAAATGAGGTTGGTAGTAATGAGAAAGAGAAACGGGGGCAACATTGATGTGATAGATCTAAGAACAGGCCATGAGAAGGAGCAACATTGATTTAATATTGTACCATCTGTTAGATGCTAGAAAATAAATTAATGTGAAAGTAAAAATCACAAACTGAACCACGAAGAAAACGGTGATAATAATGAAATATTTGAGTTTACCTCAAAAAAACTAGAAGATAACAACATCATCTACTAAGATGGAATTTTCAGTGATATAACCCTTAGTGAGAGCTGGTTTTATATCAGACAAGCACTCAAGTCTGTCAACAACAGGTACTGTTATAACTCTATCATAGTCCATGTTGGCGTGAATGACTTGAGTACGTACCTCTCTGGACTATATGATTGAGCTCGCTGAATATGTGTCCTAGGCAGGTATGTCCCTAGTCTTAAGCAGCATCCTACCTTCACCCAGAATGATGCTTCAGTACAAACAGAAAATGAATGACTTTAACAATTGGCTTAGTTTCTGGTGTCATTCCAAGGGGATCCAGTACCTGTCTGGGAGGACATGACTGACAGACCAAGATGCTTTGCCAGTGATTCGTCTGTCTGCCCTTGGCTTCAGGTTTTTGGCAAAGGCTCTTGCCTCCCCCATAGTGCCTTTTTTAGGCAAAGTCATGAGCACAAAATTACCAACATGAAAAATTCTTCTAAACAAAATTTAAAGGTCATGCTGGTAAATGCTAGGAGTCTTAGCATGAAACTGCACTTATTGTTAGCATTCCTTGCCCTGGAGGATGCTCACATTTGTGCAGTCACTGAAACCTGGTTCAAAGCTGCGGAGATCACTCCAGCCTTACCAGGTTACTCATTCTACCATACTTTCAGACCCCAAATGGAGGGCTATAAAGCCAAAGGAGATGGAGTTTCAATATTTATCAAAAATATATACACACCTCCAGGCTGGTCAAATGGTATGACACACAGGAGACACTCCAAGTGCAGTTAACTGTTGACAAAACACTTAATCAAATCATAGCTAGCTACAGACCCCCAACCATGACTCAAGACGCCCACTCCACCTATCTGGACTTACTTGAATCCGTCAAGATTCAACCCTCTACCCTGATCTTGAGTGACTTTAACTACCCAACCATAGAGTGAAAGACCTTTTCTAGCCCAAGCATTAATGCCTAGAGATTCCTTGACTTTGTCAATGCCAGTGCATTGGATCAGCTGGTTGACACCCATACAAGAGGTGAAAATATTCTGGACCTGATACTTACCAGCATGAGTAGCCACTGTAACATTCCTGCAGTGTCATCCTCCTTGGTAAGATCTGACCCTAAAGCGATCACCTTCAAAGTCATCATCTCCCGTGCCCCCCCCCCCCCCTTGTCACAGCCAAACAAAAAAACTTTTCCAAAGCTGACTACAGTCTCCAGAGAGCAGGTATAAGCAACTTCTCAGCCACCGTCCCTTCAGTAGGAACTAGCACTAATGTCCAAGCCTACACCAAAAAAACAATATGAGCCACTACATAGCTGTATGGACTCAGCAATACCTGACAGGCCCAAATAATCTTCCTCAAGGAAGAGTAAACCTGTCTGGTGGACAGCAGCAATAAACAAACTCTATAATAAAAGGAAAAAATTGCTGTCCAGGACCAAGGAGCAGGTGCCAAGTTAGAAGCAATTGCTCCTTTGTCTGAACAAGCAAATAAGGTCACTGGTGAAATCCTCTAAGGCTAACTTTGAGTCCAAATTGGCCATGTCCACTAAGGACAATCACAAAGCCTTCTTCACATACGTCCACAGTCTGAAACATAATACCCAAATCTGCTCTGAACTGGTGGTCAGTAACATCATACACAAACACCATAGATATAGCGAACCTACTGGTAGACAGGTTCAGTGAAAATTTCACCCCCCTGTCCCCTCGTCAGTAAACCAGGACATCCCCAGCACCTGTCCCCCCTCATCACCAGGGAACAAGTGGTTAATGCACTCTCAAAGGCAAAAAATACAGTCTCCATGGGACCCGACAACATTCCTGGCTGTATCCTACATAAACTCAGGCATGAGCTTTCAACTCCGTTAGGCACCCTATTCAACCGAAGCCTGAGCAGTGGCTTCATCCCAGGTGAATAGAGGACAGCCACTGTGATCCCTCTACACAAAGGTGGAACATCCACTGGCCCATGCAGTTATAGACCCATCAACCTAACTAGCCTGATCCGCAAGACCATGGGTCGCATTATCATGGAACTTATAAACAAGGACATTGGCAACCTCCAAATGCTTGACCCCACACAGTTTGGTTTTGTCAAAGGGAGATCATGGCTGTTAAACTTAGTCAACTTCTTTGAAACAGCCAACAAAGCCATGGATGAGGGGAAGATGGTGCACACCACCTACCATGACCTAGCCATAGCCTTTGACACTATTCCCCGCTCAGGCATAATAGATGAACTCTCCCAGCTTGGCATCCACCCATATGTTACTAGATAGGTATCTAACTGGCTCACTGATAGAACCCACTCAGTCAAAATAGGGGAAGCCACCTCTAGTAGTAGACCCGTGACGAGCAGTGTAGCCCAAGGATCGGTATTGGGACCTCTACTGTTTGGGATATACTTTACCAAGGTGCAAGCCAAACCAGTGGTCTGTGGCTGATCATGTTTTCAGATGACTGCAAGCTGGGTAGTGTCTTAAACTCCCCTATTGATGTGAACATCCACCAAGAGGGCCTTACCCACACAAATGACTGGTGCCAGAGGCATGGCCTCAAACTGAATGCCAAGAAATGCATCATTGTCCCCTTTGGGGAAAATGGGAGTCCCCATTAATTAGCACATTAATAACAACATACTAAGCATGCAATCAGTTGTGAGGGACATGGGTGGCCAGGTTGCTAACAACCTGACTTTTGACCACCATGTTGCCTCTGTTGTATGGATGGCTTTCTACATAGCCCACCTCATAAGTAAGGGTATTGCATCCAGGAACAAGGAGGTCATAACATCCCTGTAATCCTCCCTTATCAGACCCATTATTGAGTACAGTGCCCCCTTCAGCATGTACCTTGCTAAGCACATGCAGCAGCTGGAGAGACCACAGAGTTTCCTGACCAGGAAAATCCAGGGTCTCAAACACCTGTCCTATACTGATAGGCTAAAAGCCCTGTTCCTGTACTCAGTCTCATACAGACTGCTCAGTGGTGACCTGTGTCTGGCATACAAGGCCATCTCAGACCCAGTCTTGATGGAGTTGCTGCATATCCGTAAGTCAAACTCCACTCAGGCAACCCTCATGCAAGGTCTCAACTTGGTCTGTGACATTAATAGAACTTGTTGGCGGGATAGATTTCTGACCTAAGGGCTCCCCCATCTATGGAATAGACTCCCTCTCCACATCAAGCATAGTAACTCTCTAGCCCTGTTTAAGAGGAACCTGGAGGATTGGGTGGGAAACAGAAAATACACCTCGAGATCCAACCTGTGCCCCTGCTGGACAGGGGAAACAGGTGCTCACTCTGTGGGATCATGGACAAAATTCTTGGCTAGGCTTATAAGGGCCTCCGGGCCAATCACGTAGTATCATCCTATGAACTTATAAGAAGTGAGGGGGAAAGCGCAACCTTAAATGAGCAGTGATTTATCAAGTGCTGTTCAGCCTAAGATGAGTGCATAAGGCATGTAAGAGCAAAAAAAAAAAAAACTGTAGGACAAATCAAGGAAGAATTCTGCTAGATAACAAGGAGGACTGGAATAGTTAAGAAAAAACATTTTAGCATCTCCTTATCTAACATAAATGAAGACAAATTTTGTCAGTGCTGGAGAAAGGTAGGAAAAGAGATGCAGAACCATTAAGCTGCAACACTGGATAGCTTTTTCCAGGCTCCCACAGAAAGAAGGGAAGGAGGGTTACAAGACGGGATGGGCCTGAGGCTGAAGTGGAGATAAGTAGACAGACTACAACGTAGGATGAGATGGAAAAGGATTGTCTGCTTAGAGGCTGCTGTACCTACCAGAAGCAAGTCCAGGATTATCCCCAGAAACAAATTACCTTGATGGCATCCCAGATTAAGCAGGATGTACAACAAAAGAAAAAAAATACAGCAAAAATCAGGAAGGGTAATTTCCATAAGGATAATAACTCTGTCATCAAACTAGCTAAGCAACTAAGTGGGCTAATTAAGTCAAGCAAAACCAATTCTGAGATTAAGATAGCCTTCCAGGTGAAATATAACCATAAGGCCTTCTTCAACTATGTCCAAATTCTCAAGGGTAGCACATAGCAATGTACTGAACTGGTAGTTAATGGTGCCACATTCACCAAGCCTGGTGATATAGTGAACCTGTTAGTGGGCAAATTAATTTCCATCTTACACCCTGTCACCCCCAACCATGCCCCCCAAAAATCCCCTTAAAACGTAACCCCTCCAACTGTAACAGGCATTAGCCTTACCATGCCACCATTTTGGTGGTAACCTTCAATGGAGATTTGCAGAACCATGCACTCACATGGAGAGGGCATTGTGGGACTCTACTTGATGTGGCTCACATGCCCCCTACCCATGGCTGGACTCTGGCTATTACAAATGTACTTACTGCTGGAATGCCAGTGAGGACACAAAGCAGTCCCATGACTGTCTGAATGACAACCCCTTGGACAGTTCTTGCTCTGAGCACTGGGTGAAATCCCCAATGCAGTAGAATGAATAGGATATGTCCAATTAGAGGAAGGCTTGATGGTCAGCAGACATGCAACCAAAAGGTACATAGAAAAAAAAATGCACCACCCTCCTACTATCAGCTTGAGTCCTGACCAGCCTAGAGGATTACAGATGGAATTTATGTCTTTTTAGTTGCTTGTATTTCATCTTTGCTTTTGTACGTACACTCACTCCACCTTGTGCAGACTGCAGAAAACTGATGAGCCCTTGTTTGCACAACATCATGGGTTAGGGAAGGGTTATCTTGGGAAAGTTCTGAGGTACCAGAACAAGTCATGCTTGCATTAGTCCTCATGATAATGAAGATGGAAGTACCAATCCAGAGCTATCATTACAGTGTGTGTGTGTGTCTTTCGGCTTTTCCCGGTTAGGGGTCGCCACAGTGGAACTCCGGCCTGCTAATGATTGGCAATTGATTTTTACGTGCCAAGTTGCCAGCCCTGACACACAACCTTCAACGAAGGTATGCCCATTCACGCATGTCTCCACGCAGAAGACGCTCTAGCTGAGAATCGAACCGGACAGCGTCTTACTGTGAGGCGACAACGCTACCGCAGCACCACCACCTATCATTACAGTAAGAATGTTAATTTTATTTATTTGATTGTCAATTTATATTGAAGTGCTATAGCTTGCAATATTGGGCCTAGCTCTTCTGATATGTTGCCTGCCTCATCACTGTAACAGCTCCTCTGCTTTGTATTTTAATGCATAGCTTCAGTTGTGGCTTTGGGTGCAAGGAAAAGGCACTCATTCTTCCAGTTGCACCCTCAGTATCAGGCACTCCCTATAGCTTCCTTATGCAATTTCTCTGTATAGCAGCTGGTTACATCTTCCTACATGAGTTTTATGGTGGCATGTTTGACAGTATGCAAGGCAAGTGCATAATGCATTGTATTTATGAATTGCTGTGATATGCCATGCGTAAGTCTGGTGTGACAGAATGATTCAGTTTAGTAACAATGGAGCTAGGCAAAGGGTAGAAGTGGGCAGGGAGAGTTCCACTGGTCAGCAGGCCTTGTTTCCCAGTATATATGGAAGAGGGTTCTTTTACAAATGAATATGATACAGTTATATGAACAACTCATAATAATGCCATATTTTTGACTTCCTTTCTGTCTTTTTAGTTATTCAGCACCTTTGGGACTATTACTTTTGTTTGTCTTTTACTGGCTTAATGTCAGAGAGTGGCTAAAGAAAAAAAAAAACAATAAGGGTTGCACAATACAGTCATACTTGGTGCAGCTCATTGTCTGCTAAAGTTGGCAGCAGAGGAAGTATGTTTAAAGCCAGAAGAAATTAAAGTCTGGAGCAAGCACACCTTGAAGGACAGTGACTTCTGAAAACTGCCCCAGTACTGTATTATAACAGTTTCTTAATGACCTATAAAGAGCTCTCAGGCAGAGTGGAGAGAGAAGCTACGTCTTAAAAGGGTCTTGCAAAAAAATAAGTTAATTTACTGGACATTTCAATAGCAGAGAGCCTTGTGAGTTTCTCAAAGAGTGAGTGCAAATTAACTTTATACCTGTCCATGAAATGAATAGTGTTTTCCACACCTGACTCCTCATGAAGATGGAGGCCCAACTTTCTAATCACTTCAGTACCCACAGAGTATGCTCTAATAGATTCATACTTTAGTAAAACAAAAGCGACCAATGTCAAAAAGATAAACAGATGTAAATAAAATGAAGGGAAGGTGGAAAGGTATTTAAAGCAAAAAGAAAGAAACAAAAGCTATTGTTTTATAGTAAGTCTTTCACACAATTGTAGGTTCGCAGGTTAGTACTAGGTTATCTGACATTGTGGGCCATTTTAAGCCTAGCCAAATTTCCTAATGTGTTTGGTGTGTAGAATACCATTACCTCTTCATGTACTAGCTTCATATTACACATAGTGAAAATAACTGTGTCAATACAGTAGATATTTATAAGGGGTCCCAAGCATGGTATATATTTATTTAGTAGCTGTCTATGAAGAGTAGTACAGTAGGAGGCAGCTACCAAATGTTAAAGTACTACTTTCTTTCTTTTCTGTTATTTCTTACACTTGCAGAAATTCCCAAAGCCATGAATCCTACAGGGAGAAGGAGGAAGCTCGCCATCAAGTAACCCAAAACCACTGCAAGAAATATACCCCCTTTAAAGAATAAACAACCAGGAAGCCAAGATTTATAAAAATGAAAGTGCTTAACTGTGTTGTTTTAACCTAGTAAATATTCCAGTAGTTGAATCATGGCTTCCTGGTAGTTTATTTACTTGATTTCCTGTATGTACCAGTTTCAAGGGTTTTACGGAATTCTTGAATTATTCCCCCTTTATAATGTTTTGTAAAAGTGTGAAAAAAGACCAGACCATGGCACATACCACTCAACTTCTGAACATTACAAATTATAGGGTGTACCACCCAAGAGTGGAACACCCTACTCAACATTGTGTTAGGCCCAGAAAAAGGCCTTTAACACTTAGAGAGAATATAAATACCTGACTGTAGCACCATAACAAGCACTTTGCTACGGTAACTCACACAAACTTACTAAACTCATTCATTTAAGCAGCTACAATATCATCCACAACTGTTTAAATGAATCTCAAATAGCTGAACAGGACAGCTTTAAAAATGAAAATGAAAAATATAAATTTCTATCTGCTGCTGCTGCACTGTGCTACTGGTCTATTTTTCTAGCTACACTGTGCTGTTGCTCCAATGAGCACACAGCACAGTGCTGCTAGAAAAATGGACCAATGTCATATATATAGCTAGAAGCTGAACACCCCTAGCTAGAAAGAAAAATGAATTAGTAGCAATGAGGGCTTCTAGCTACCTGTGCTACTGGTCGTTTTATCTAGGTGCACTGTGTGACTAGTCCTTTCATTGGACCAATAGTACAGTGTAGGTTGAAGACCCCACAGTGATTCGACTGGCTCCTTTTTAATTTTAATGAGCTCCTCTCTCAATGGATCTACTACTGAGCTAATGAAAGAGTACAAATCAGCTGTCAAAGAGCAAATTGGAGCAGTGTTACACAGGTCTAAACTAAAGCCAAAATTGTAAAATTCTGTTAAATGCAGACCTGTTGAGAGGTATAGCTTAGCAAATGTCAGCAGAGAAATCTCCAGAATGCTTTCCAAGACAGCAGTGGTTCTAGAAGAACGGGCTGTGACTTGAGAGAAATGAGTTTGAAAGTATTTAGTACTAATTTGCAAAGTAACTGATATAACCAATCATTTTAGCACAAGTTGATTTAAGATTATAAAGGACTTTGTGCCAATGAAGTATGCCCATCTGAATGTGAAGGATGTTTGTGATAAGAAGGTGACTTTTTTATTTGATTAACATCAATGTCTGACATAGAATTAAACATAATGTTGTGATTAATGGGAAGCAAACTATGTTGAAAATAGTACAAGGTCCAGCAGCATTAAGAACATCTAATAGGAAAAAAGTCAGGCACTGTACCACAGCCATCCACAAACTCAAATGACAAAGTGTAAAAGAAAGCACTTTAATCAAATATAAGTGCTTTCACAATTCTAGATTGCTTCATCAGATCAAACACCAGAGAAAAAAAGAACATCTTAAATAGTATATCCTATTAAGCAATTAAACAATTCGATCAATGGTGCAATCACCTCATTCAAAAGCATTTGTTAACTCTGTGAAAGGCATTCAAAGATGTCACTAATAAAAAACACAATGCTTGATTTCCTTAGTTTTTGGCACAGTTTTATCATTCAGGAGTCTACTTTTCATCCCTAGGATTAAGAACATGGAATTAAGAAATCTTTTTTGGTCAAAGTGGTAGTTACCAAAAAACTTTCTTCTAGTGAAGAAATGTCAAAGCAACTGACTACACCATTTCAAAACATTGTTTAGTAGCAGATGGCATACAAAACTTTCATCTTAGAAGTCTCAAATGAAAACTACCTTTGGAAACTGTTTAAGAAGAGAAAAAAAATGGTCCCCTTGGTTTGTCTTCCCTCAGTTATTTAAACTGTTTTTCCTACCACTCTAACTCCTTGAGAATAAGGACAGTCAGAGGTAACCTCTCCATCTCTTCCAAGAAGTGGAGTAGTTAATTCCATGGATTCCTGAATCACTGCTGAAATGTTTTTTCATTTAAATTTTTGCATGCTGCGCCACCATAGTGCTTGTGGACATATGACCCAGGAGAAACTGGAAAAGCTTTACCATTAATAAAACTTTGCCTGCTGTCAGTCTCAGCGATGACAAGATGTTAAGGTCTTGCCTGGATATTGAAACCTTTGTTTGGTATCAATCCCAGAAAAAATTTTCATTGAAACAGTACAAAGTCTGACATTGTCCCACTGTTTGTAAATCCCAAGAAATCTAAAAAGAGACAAATACACTTAAATTCTTCCAGTAATTGTTTGTTAGTCAGAGTTGTATTCCTTGAATAATTGTACAGATTGTGTTAAGGGGTATTCATGTTTACTTCAGAGATCTAGGGCTAGCAGCAATGACCCTCCATAATGAAGCACATGTGAACATTCCAAAAGTTAAAATAAATGGAACGAAAGCACCAAAGAAGTTTTAGTCCTTTTTTCTACGTTGCTTTCTGGTGCTACTTGTTATCTTTTCAGTGACTTTTGAAGCTGTGCTACAAGATTTTAATTTTGTTTGTCTAAATATACTTTGGATTTGTCATTTTATGGTCTGTGATTCTCTTTTACTAAACGTGATGGCTTCTTTGAGTTTTACTGGAGATTCAAATTTAGAACACTACTGTTTCCCTGCCATGGAGAACCATATGAATGAAGCTTTTGTGGATGTGAGTTTGTATTCTATTCCTCATGAAATGCAGATGTTAAGCCAGACATTTTCTAATATTATGAGTCAAATGCAAAATGAAGTTTAAATTGTAATGATGATGGAATTGGTGGTCGGACAAGGATTGAAGGAGATTCTGATTCTCCTTCCTCCAATGGTAATAATTCATGGCCAAGTGATGTTACTGTTGTACCAAATGTATTTCAAGGAAGCTTGGATTTTATTGAAAAACTGGTGAAATCTCCAGATGTTGGTCCTTTTCCAACAGTGGATTTTGTTAGCAGTGCAGCAACTTTTGGAAACTAAGGAAATCAACTTAATTGTAAGTCTGTGATAATCATTAGAATATGATGCTTAAACTCTAGGCATCCTTTCAAATAAAAAACAAGTTCCACTGGAACTAAGAGTATACAAATTCCCAAATGGAATTGGTTAAGATGGTGACATTTATAAAGACTTAGTTCAGTTATATAATAACACCGGACTTGAATTACTTAGAGTTTTGATAAGCATCACAGCATTCAGTTACAGGCTTAAATGAGGGCATCATTAAACTCCCTTTCTTTGGAAATTTTAAGACTTTATATGAAAGCATCTTGATTAAAACAGAGTAACAAAATAATAAAGTAATCCAACCAAGAATACAAAAGAAGGAGACAGAAGTGAAACCAAGATTCTTTAATTCCACAACAATGAGCACTTCTGTCCGAATTACATGGGGTTCATGTAAGTATTTGTCCTTTTCCCCACTGTAGTACGATCCTGGTGTTAGTATATATAGTTAGGGTGGGGGTGGTGGGCATAGCCCCCCACATTGGGTGGTGTGGGGGGCAATTTGGTTTTCTGTTGTCTGGTTTTGTTTTATATTAGTTGGTAAAACCCAACTAGGTGGGGGGGCTATGCCACCCACACCCCCCAATGTGGGGGGAGGCACCCCCCTAACTATATTTACTAACACCAGGATCACACTACAGTGGGGAACAGGACATAAACCTTTGACTTGCCTTAGAGTATTACCTTTGACTTGCCTTAGAGTATTACTTGTCAGTGAAATGAGTTTTAGGTGGAATGAGTTTTAGGTGAAATGAACTTTAGGTGATTTGGTCTCAGTGAAATGGGTGTAAGTGAAATGGTCTTTCAGTGAAGTGATACGAATCTGTGTGTATATATACACATATATAGCTATATATACAAGTATATATATATATATATATATTTCTGCCTGTTTCTATATACACCCAAATAGTACTACTACTCTCAGGTTTTATTCTGTTTTTATATCTTTTACAGTAGTCTTTTCCACTTTGAAAATAGTACTTCTACTCTCAGTTTTTAATTTTGTTTTTACATCTTTTACAATAGTCTTTTCTACTTTGAATCCTACCTCTCCCTGCAAATTCAATTGTAGTTCTAGTCATTTAATACTACTCAACCATGACAGCTCCCTTATTATGTACTATCTATAACTGCTCACCTTACATCCTACTAACTTAAACCAATTCCTCCCCTCACCGCCCATAAAGCTACTTCTACTCAATTAACACTGTCCAAGACCATCCATTTTCCAGTCCCACCAACTATCACGTTTCAAAAACCAATCTAACCATCTATAAACTAATCTATCTAAATATTGACTCCAAACCATCTCTCTTTAAACAACATAAATATTTATCCAAAGTACTAGCTACTGTCGCTTCCAAGCTCATAATTAGTGGTGACATTCATCCTAATCCCGGACCAAACAGCACTGCTATAGCACCCCAAACAAGTTCAAAATCTACTTAATCTTTCCCATAAGGGCTCCACCATATTACTCATTAACCTAAACTTTAGATGCATTGTAAACAAAGTCCAAGAACTACATGCTGTATTGTCCCACTACTCCCCTGACATAGCTGCCTTCACTGAGACTTGGCTTAAACCATATATATTTGACAGTGAAATAACCCCAACTGGATACAGCCTATTTAGAGTGGACAGGAAGGAAAGAAAAGATGGAGGTGCGGCTATAATGTATAAGACTAACCTCTCACTAGTACCAGTGAATCTCAACCTACCTGTCCTAGGCAGCATAGATATCTTATCAACCAGGCTCCTACCTAACAAAAATAAATTCATTGCCATTATTGTCCTCTACATCCCACTTGGCAATAATGTTCCCATTATTCAGCATATTCTGCAAACCATGTCCAGCACCATAGAATATGAAACGTTAATTATGGGAGACTTTAATGTTGACTGGTCCTCCTGTAATTTAGCTACCACTAAAAACTTCATAAATCTATTTGCTTTCACCCAGCTTATCCAGGGACCCACCAGGATAGATAAAAAATCAAATATTCTACACTAGACTAGATGTTAACTAATAAACCTAACCTAACATTGTGGCTGCCTACCTGATAGTCATAGAGATCATATGCCTACCTACATACTAAGGCAATATCCTAATTACTTCAAGCACAGCATGAATCACCAAATACATAGTAAGAAAAACGTTTGCTCCCTGGAATTTATACAGACCCTAAAAATGTGTAATTGTAACATCTTGAGACACATTCCCCTTGACACAGCAATAGAATAGTTCAGTAATACCTTTCTTAACATTCTTAATAGATTACGTCCCCCAAGGACAATTCACTACAAATCTAATTATACACCATGGCTCTCGTAGGTTCATTGTTCATAGGTAGGTACTAGGCTATCGGCCCAAGGGCCTAAGTAAGCCTAGCCAACAAGATTCCCTGGCTTTCGCCACCCAAGAAAGTTAATTTCCTGTGCCCCTGCCAAGCAGAGCCACAGAAGTGATCCCCGAGGTGTGTTAATGAGGAACTCTGTTTGACATAGATGGGTAGCTTGTTCCAGAGTATGGGAAGTCTATGGGACAGGAATCTATCCCTCCAGCATGTTCTGTTTATTGTGGTGACAAGGTTTAGGTCCCTAGAGTATGTAGCTCAAAGGGATTGGGATTTCTTTAGGTGTAGCATGTCCAACAGCTCTTGGTTTGACATAGCTTTGTATGTTAGGCAGAGATCACCTCTGAGTAGGCGATATGCTATAGAGTAAAGCTGGAGTGTTTTGAGACTGTCAACGGAGGGCATCTGTTTGTCTGGTAATCCTCTTTGTGAGGTACTTCTGCAACTGCAGATTTCTTGTGAGGTACATTCTAAAAGGGGCATTGTACTTTATAATGGGTCTAATGAGAGCCGAGTATAGGGGAACAATGACCTCTTTTTTTTCCTGGATGAGAACCCATTTGCGATGAGGTGTGCCACATAGATGGATTTCCTGAGTATTGTGGCAATGTGATTTTTTCCTGGATGAGAACCCATTTGTGATGAGGTGTGCAACATAGAAAGATTTCCTGACTACTGTGGCGATGTGATTATCAAAGGAGAGACTACTGTCCACCTGAGTCCCAAGGTCTCATCACAAATTCGGCGTTACGTAGACTGCTGCCTGTGTGGTAGTTCATGGGTGCATTTTTTTTTACCAAAGGAGATGACAGTGCACTTTTTGGTGTTGAGCTTGAGGCCATGGCTCTGACACCAGGCATCTCTCTCAATGAGGCCTTTCTGTAGGATGTCCACATCATTTGGGGACTCGACTATGGCTCCTAATTTGCAGTCATCTGCGAACTTCATTAGCCAGAGATATTCTGTGTTAGCCTGTACTTCAGAGAAGTAGATAACCAAACAGGAGAGGACCCAGGACTGAACCCTGCGGTACTCCACTTGTTACTGGTTTGAAGTCAGACTTGGAGTCTGCTACTTTTACAGTGTGGGTTCTGTCAGTGAGCCAGTTGGCAACCCATCTTGTGACGTAGGGATTTGTACCTAGTTTAGTGAGTTTTGCTATAATTCCAGAATGGGGGATGGTGTTGAAGGCCTCGGGGAGGTCAAGATAGGCTGTGTGAACCATGTTACCCTCGTCTATGGCTTTGGTGACTGCCTCAAAGAAGTCAATCAGGTTCAGGTGGCATGATTTGCCTTTCACAAACCCGAACTGGGTGGGGTCCAGAGTTTGGAGGTTACTGATGTCTTTGTTTATGAGTTCCATGATGATACTTTCCATGGCCTTGCAGACCAGACTCCTCAGATAAATAGGGTGATAGTTCCTGGGGTCCATGGCGGCTCCCCCTTTGTGGAGTGGGATAACTGTTGCTATGTGCCATTCAGTGGGCATGAAGCATGATGTGAGGCTATGATTGAACATGGTGCTTAGGTGGGGAGCCAGTTCATTCTTAAGTTCGTGTAAAACACAGCCTGGGATGTTGTCCGGTCCCATGGATGCTGTGTTCTTGGCTTTAGAGAGTGCTGTTTTTACCTGTGTAGTTGTGATTATAGGCACTCTGCATTCTTCCTTTATAGCAATGGGCACTTTAGGGGGTTAGAGGGGGGTAAAGTTAGCACTGAATCTATCTGCCAGGATGTTGGCAGTATCACTTGGTTCTGTAAATTTCGAGCCATTGTGCTGTAACTCAGAGCAGATCTGGGTGTTGCCATTGAGATTCTTGACATAGCTATAGAATGCTTTGTAGTTGTCCTTAGAATCAGTGGTGATTTTGTTTTCAAAGCTAGCTTTGGCGTATTTTGATAGATCTCAGCTTCCTACTGAGGGTGACCAGGGAGCTCCTCCACTCATGGGATTTTACTCTGTTTTGCAACAGTTTCTTTCTTCTGTTGTAGAGTTTGTTTATAGCAGGGGACCACCACATTAGCTTCCTTTTTTGGAGGCTAGCGTCTTGGTTCTGTTAGGGATAGCATGATCCATGCACTCATGTAAGTGCTTATAGAGTGCATTTGTGTAGGATTAAGCAGTTGTAGCTGTATTGTCCATCAGCATGGGTGTCATGAAGTTTGCCACTTCTGTCTTGAGAAACATGAAGTTGGCTTTGGATACATTTTTTTTACAGTGGTTTCCTTAAGTGGGAGTGGGGGATGGATGTGGATATCTATGGTGATTTAGTTTGTGGTTGGATCTGACCAACTAGGAGTTGACTTCAGGTTTGGAACACCGGTCAGACTAGGGCTAGGATATTCTTGCCCCTTTTGGGCTTATGGTTAAGTTGATGCAGGGCATTGGAATTTATGAATTCCAGAAAGCATTGAGTGAAGAAGGTGGTATACGAGTAGTTTTCCCAGTTAATCGTGGGGTAGCTGAAATCGCCCATTAATAGGGTGTTTGGTTGAACCCTACTATTTTCCAGTATATCAAGAAAAGAGGAGTGGGAATCCTGGGGTATGGTAGGGGATCTGCAGCAAGCTACAATTTGGATTGCAGTTTTGCCCAGAGTTAGTTGCACCTGGATAATCTTGGATGCATTATGTTGAGCAACTAGCCTGGAGATGTGGATATCCTTAATGAATATGGGCACACACAAGCCTTTGGTGTTCCGGTCCAGGTTAGATGGCCGAAAGGTGTGGTATGAGTTATAGCCTGGTAATGCAAGGGTGCTCTCTGGAGCCTTGAACCATTTCTCAGTCTCTGCACAGATATCGATGTTCTCCATTTTAAGGAGTGCCTCGAGTGAGTGCATTTTAAGGTTTAGACTTCTAGCATTGAGTAGCATTACCCTTAGTTTTTGCTTGCCTTTACCTGTTACTGTGGTGAATTTGTCATTTGAACCTTGCCTAAAAATGGCACTATAGGGGCGGCAAGAGCCTTAGTCAGTATCTGGAATCCCAGGGGTGACAGGTGCAGGCCATCTCTGGCAAAGCATCATGGTCTGTCGACCATTTTGTCCCAGGCAGACAGATACTGTATCCCCTTAGAATGACACCAGAAGCTTAGCCAATTGTTGAAGCCAATCATTTTGTCCTTGTACTGCTGTGTTATTCTGGGCAATGGCAGGATTCTACTCAGGATTGAGGTCATTACCTGCCTGGGCTACAAGATCGGAGAGCTCTTCCTTGTCTCTTTTCATGTAGTCCAGGGAGGTACGTCTCAGGTCGTTCACACCAGCATGGACAATGACCGAGTTATATTTGTACTTGTTGTGGAGTGACCTGAGTGCATGGGTTATGTGGTGAATCCTGGCACCTGACAGGCAGCTGACAGCAACCTTCTCCTTGTTTAGCCTGGTGAGTGGGACATCAGTGTGCCTGACTATAGAGTCACCTATGACTAGTGTGTTGGGTACGTTGTTTTGCCTTATGGGCTGTGGTTGAGTGGCACACTGAGTCTGTGGGCTATGTGTCATTTGGGTTGTGTTGAGGGGTGGAGGTTGCTTGCGTTTCTGCTTTGGAGGTCTCTGTTGCTTGTGCAGACTATTATTGAGACCCTCTGCGAATAATTTTGAGTTTGTATGTATGGATTTTGGTGGTGTAAGTTAAGTGGGACTATGTGATGAGTGTGGTGTGGTGCAGGTGTTTACCTGCTCCTCTTGACTGTCAAGTTCATTCTTGGTTGGAGAGAGCTTTGCCTCCAGTTTGGCTAGATAAGTGCATCTCTCACAGGCTGTAGTGTTGGGTGGTAGGAGGAGAAGATTGTCTGTGTACATAAGGCAATTGCTACATTGCTCCAAGATGCCCAGATTCATCTGGTAGACAGGAGAGAACACCAGGAGCTGTCCCTTGGATATGCCTGAATAAAAACTATTTTCCTGTAGATAAATGAGGAAAGTAAGTACAAGAGCTGTTTTCCTCTAAGCAAGTGAGGAAGGTAAGTAAAAAAAAAACTGTTTTCCTCTAGGTAATGAGGAAGGTTGAGTGCTGTAGTAATTTGTAACTTATTTAGTGCTTACAACAAGTTCTGAGCATGAAGAAGCAAATTCAAGTGCTAAAACTGAGAAACTGGCTAGTTCTAAGAGAAAAACTGAAGAGCAGATTTTATGGCGCCGGGAATAGTTTAACCCTAGCTAAGCGGTGCTGCGAGATGCGCAAACATGGGTTTTTAACTCAGAAAGTTGAAAGGGATAGAAATTAGCCCAAAACGGCCAATAAGATTAATTTCAGAGCTGGAAACCACTCCTCTTGTGACAGGCTGCTCAATGCTTACTACTCTCACTGATGAGCAGAAAGACTTCCCACTACCACAACAAGGTCTGGACAACTCAGAAACACAAACTAAAGTCCTGAAACCAGCAAATCTGTGATCCGGACTATTCTAGTATAGGAAAGGGTAGGAAATGAGCAGTACAGATAGTATTTTTTATTTATTTATTTATTTTAGAAATTAAGCAAATAAAAGCAATTTAAACAGTAAATATGCACAGAAAATGCTGTCGCACTTGAGTGTGATGCCTACAGTAGTAAATGCAGTTTAAATTATTAACTTTAAGCTGAAAATCAAAGTGCACACACAATAAAATGATTTGACAGTAAAATGCACCAGAAATAACCATAGAACCACAGTAAAAATGTCTTTTAAAGTGCGATAAGCAAGAACAGTCAAGAAAAAGCCACTAAGATACATTAGCAAAAAGTCTCTCCTTCTCATTCCTGGTGCTGTAGTAGGCTGCAGGACATCCAAACAGGATCCGCTGAGCTAAAACCAAGGACACAAGGACCCTCCTTAAGGAAAGCGATAAGATGTGGCAATTATGGTATTCCTGTAAAACATATACTAATCAACTTGCATTCCACCAAGTTAGAAATAAAGCTAAATGTCAGATTAACCTTGAGAAGAACTACTACAATAACCTACAATTTAAGTATCAACATAAACCCAAAAAATTTTGGAGTACAGTTAAATTCACCCTTCACCCAGGCCAAATAACTTCTTCCCTTTGTATTCCTAATCCCATTGCTGAAGAATTTAACAAGTTCTTTACAGAAAGTTTGCTGTCTTTAATCAATAACAAGTACCCCAAATCACCTACCCCTCCCAAATCCCCTAACCCGAATACTACATCTTTCTCCTTCCAACCTATATCCCCAAAAACTATTGAAAATATGGTAAAGAAACTGAAACCTACCACTGTTGCAGCTGATCACCTACTTGCTGAATATTTAAAAAATAGCAGCTGAAGCCATATCCTACCCTGTATCAGTTCTTATCAACAGAT
>NC_056741.1:1628081162-1628083662 GCF_019279795.1 Protopterus annectens | reverse complement strand
TTAGTTTGTGGTCTGATCTCACCAGTGAGGTACACCGTGTTGAACATTGTGCTCCCATGTTCGTGATGATGAGATCAAGTATGTTATCTCCTCTTGTGGGATGGTGACTAGTTGTTCCATGGCATTTGAGTTTATGAATTCCAGGAACTTTTGGGCTAGGTGTTTGGGCTTGAGTAGTGTTCCCAGTCTATATTAGGTAATTGAAGTCACCTAGTATGATGGTGTTTGGTGATACATTTATCCCCTCTAGTGTTTTCAGGAAGGCCATGTGAGGTTCCTGAGTTTGTGAGGGTGGCCTGTAACATGCTACAATTTGCAGAGCAGTCTTGCCTATGGTTAATTGCACCTGGATGGTCTCCGATGCATCGTGCATTGCCACCAGTCTTGAGGTGTGGGTGTCCTTGATGAATATGGATACCCTCCTTTCTTGGTATTGTCCAGATTTTGGGGCGGAACGCATGATATGAGGTAAAACCTGATAGCGGGTGCTCTCAGGAGCCTTGAACCAGGTTTCTGTCACAGCACAGACATCGATGTTCTCCATACTGAGGAAGGGCCTCGATGTGTGCATTTTGAGATTTAGACTTCTGGCATTGAGCAGCATTACCCTTAGTTTTTTCCTTTTTGTGTTCTAGGGTGGTAGGTTTAGAATTTGAGCCTTGCCTAAAAAAGGCACTATGGGGGTGGCAAGAGCCTTTGCCAATATCCTGAATCCCAGGGGTGACAGGTGCAAGCCGTCCCTTGTAAGCAGCGTGGCTTGTCCAGCATGTCATCCCAGGCAGACAGACACTGGATCCCCTTTGAATGACACCAGTGTTTAAGCCAATTGTTAAAGCTGATCATCTTATCTCTGTATTGTGGCATCATTCTTGGTGAAGGTAGGATACTGCTCAAGGTCAGGGTCATACCTGTCTGGGCTACATAATCAGAGAGCTCCTCAATGTCTCTTTTCATGTAGTCCAAGGAGAGTGCCTCAGGTCGTTTACACCAGCGTGGACAATGACTGAATCATATTTGTACCTGCTGTTGAGAGACCTGAGTGCTTGCGTTATGTGGCGGATTCTAGCGCCCGACAGGCAGCTTACTGTGACCTTCTCCTTACTCTGTCTGGTGAGCGGGACGCCAGTGTGTCTGACTATGGAGTCACCAATGACTAGTGTGTCTGGCATTGTGTTTGGCCTTAAGGGCTGTGACTGTTTGACACTCTGACTGTGAGGTCTATGTGTTGCAGGTGTTGTGTTCTGAGGTGGTGGTTGTTTGGGTGTCTGCTTTGGTGGCCTCTGCTGTTTTGGTAGATTTTTGATCAGAGCCTCAGTATGTCTTTGTGTGTTTATGTGTATGATTTGAGGTTGTAATGGTAATATGTGAGACTGGGTCTATAGTGTGTGTGGTAACCTTCTCCTCCTGACTGGTCTTGCCAGTCCTATGTTGAGAGAGCTCAGCCTCAAGTGTGGCCGTGTAGTTGCATCTCTAGCATGTATTTGTGTTTTGTGGGAGGAGGAGAGGGTTGTCTGTGGCCATGAGGCAATTGTAACATTGCCTCAATATTCCCAGGTTCACCAGCTGAGCAGGAGAGGACACTAGCAACTGATCCCTCGACATGCTAGAAGGAATAGACAAAAAAAACTTTAAAAGATTCCGGGGCGTGGGTGACCGAGAAATGGGGGTTGCCTTTTTGGGGTACTATCTATGACAAGAGTGCATTATCAAGGTAATAAGTACTGTAGGAGCAAGTGCTACGTTTAACAGATAGAGAATAGTTCACTTGGAGTCAAGTAGAGATGATCTTTTAATTATAGGATACGCTTGATTAGATCAGTAGTATAGTTCGAGGAAGGTAGTTTTAAAGGAAAATTTGAAGAGTGGACTTTAGGTAGCCCGAATAGTTTAAACCTGCTTAACCGGCTGCCCTAGTGTGCAACAGTAGCAACTCCGCTAAATCCCGGCTAAATCGGCTAAATCGCGCTAAAGCGTGCTTTATAGCAGGGGCTGGAAAAGACAGGAAATGACCCAAATTGGCCAACAAACCACAAGTCACTGCCCTAAACCACTCCTCGAGGACAAATGAAGGAGTTATGGAAATGACCCTAGTGGCCAATAAAACTACAGTTTCAAGTCAGTAACCACCTCTCCGGGGGCAGGGAAGCTGCTCAATGTTAGTCACTCCCACTGATAAACACAGAGACCCTCCTTCAGCCCAAGCAAAATGGCCTCACAGAAACTTTCAAACAGTTCAGGAACAGCAAGCCTGTAACTGAACTTTTTTAACTCTCAGAAAACTGGGAAAAAAGCAAGATTTTTTTTTTGTTTTTGTTTTTTACAGAGATAGCAGAGGTTCACAAGTAATATCAAGTTATAACAGTGTAGTAAATGACCCCACACAAGAGTGCTAGGTCAAGGACAGAAAATATGCAAGTTTTAAGAAAAAAACGATTTAAAATTAAGTGCAAAACAGGAAATTCAGCAAACAGCTTTTGGTTGTGCTCTAAATACAGCTACT
>NC_056741.1:1627966162-1628071162 GCF_019279795.1 Protopterus annectens | reverse complement strand
ATTCTCTTTTTTAGTTTTTATACATATATATAGAGCCAAGAAAAGTTTTCACAAGAAGGCCGTAGGGAATGAGATCCTAACTATTGCCAACTGGAGAGACCCCTCTCAAAAACAAGTGATACAGTGAGTATGCATATTTTTTCAGGTAGACTACGTTCTTGTCCAACTATCTTTCTCTTCCTGAAAGGTATAACTGTACTTCAAGATCTTGTTGTCATATTTTTATATCTATATGTACTGATAATTATTGTGTGTGATCAAATTTTCAGCACATCTTTGTCAGAGCAACGCACATTTCTTCTCAGACAAACATAGTGAATGTAATGGAAAGCAACTTATCACAGCAGGACCTCCTGGCCCATGTGAATCAGTTATGGACCATGTTGGATGACTTGGCTGAAAGTAATCATGAGGGGTATCAGAGATTTATAGAGCGGCACCTTAAAGAAGGCATGGAGCACATGGCACCTCCTGAGGCCCACAGCTGTGTTCAGACTAGAATATTGGTAAGATGAGTTCTGTTTTTTTTTTTTTTTTTTTTTGTCATTTTGTTTTAATTGGTAGTGGTATTTATGATGTTCACAGTTGTTTTAATTAACTCCTCCAGAACTTAGTACACACAGCAATCCATCAACTTTCCATTCATTTTCTTCCTTGATTCCCTTCTGATCATCATCCCCATTCCAACCAGTGGACCCATTGTACATCACCAGGGTGAGAGTCAGCCAGGAGAGGCCATCATTTAAGCAGCCATCAAGAGTGTTTTAGCTTTTTTTATTGCTATGCACTTACCCACTGAAGTAGGCAATTCAGTGGGATGACTATGAGTGCCATCCCTCTACTACATAGAATGAAGATGTATATATGATACGGATGTTTTACAGACAAAATTATGTACATAACAAATCTTATAATCTCCTGGACAATTAGCTACAAACAGGCACATGCGTAGTGTGTTTATTAATCCATTGTCCCAATTGATGGAAGTATAAGCTTTGTAATACTGAGGAAGGTTTCATGCTGGTAGAGATATAAAAAGTGCATATGAATTAGAATTCTTTAGTAATTCCCTCAGTATTATTGGCAGTAGTGTGTGGTTTTCACCCATCTCAAAAATCCAGTAATGATGTTTATTTTCTAGATTTTTTTAAAAGTTTTGCCTTGTCTTCTCCTGACGCAGAGTGTGTTTGACTGAATATTACTGGGAAATAGAAACAATAAGACCTATACCTTGTATTAAGTAACTTTGAAGTTCTCTGGCTGTAGCACTAGTAAAACCATATACTGTAGTTGTTAGGATCAGTCAGCAGGTAGAACGTTGAAAAACTAACTCCACCAGAGGAGCTGTTCCTGCTCCCCTAACCCTACTGAGTAGTTCCTATTATATCCCATTATCTAAGCCACTGTGGTGCAGCGGTAGCATTGTCGCCTCACAGCAAGAGGTTCTCCCATTCGATTCTCGGCTGGAGCACCTTCTGTGTGGAGTCTGCATGTCCTCCCCCGCGTTCGAGTGGCATTCGAAAGACATGCATGAATGGGCGTGCCTTCATTGAAGGTTGGGCGTCGAGCTAGCACCTCGGCACCATAAAAATCGACTGCCAATTATTAGTGGACCGGAGTTCCGCTGTGTCGACCCCTAACCGGGAAAAGCCGAAAGAAAAACAGCAACAACAAAACATTATTTTCTGACTATATGAAGCAGCTTTTTGATACTCACAAAACGTAGGAGTATTTATTATTATTTCACATTATTTATTTATTTTATTTGTTGACCAGGTTAGTCCAACTGAGCAGAATTGCCCATTTTCTGTGGAGATCTGGGGGAGAAAAGCTCCAATAAATTATGCAGATATTAACACAAGAATAAGTAGAAAAAGCATACCATACAGTGTACAAAAGATATATGCATACTATAGTTGATAGCATTTACATTTACAGAATTGGTAGAGAAATATTTGGTAATACATACAGTGCAAGCAGGATTATGCAATTATCAGTCAGGAATTTCAGAGGTTAGGTAAATTTGACAAAGATAGAAAAGTTATAGGAGAAGGGGGTGGTCAGGTGGGATCCTGGCATGGGCAGATCCAATTATTTTGGAAAAATATTTTTTTGAAGCTTGTTGCTTGAGTGATGTTTCGCAGTTTAGAGGATAGGTTATTCCAGATTTTTATAATAGATGATTAATATAAGAGATTGCCAATGTTCACTTTAGGTGTATATGTTTCTAGGAGAAGTTTCACTGAGCTGCGGAGGGGATGCAGGGGGGGAATAGTATGAGACTAGGTTTGTGAGGGAGGGGCAGGTAGTGGGTTTGTTAAGTATGAGGTGGGTTAGATGTAGTTGGAACATTTTATGTGAGAGGAGAATAAAAGCCATTGTAGTTTGTGATGGGCTAAGCAGTGATGGGTTGGGTTAGGAAGGCTGGCTCCAAATTTGGCACTTTTATTGTACGTGTGCTCATCTAGTTTTGTCAAATTTAACAATACTGTTTGATATATATATATATATATATATATATATAGATATATATATAGATATATATATATATATATATATATATATATATATATATATATAGATAGATAGATAAAATGCATAACACATGCACACCTACATAACTTATCATTTTAGTTTCCTTTTCAGTATGAATTCTAACTAGCAGACTTAGAAAAGCAGAGCTTCACAATCCCTCTGGATTTTTTTTGTTTTAAGAAGGAAGTATCGGAAAAGTCACCACAAGAATAACTGAATTGCAGTGGCCGTGCATTCATAGTGACATTTCTTTTTGATCCTTTGAAGTTAACTCTTCCAAGTGTTGGGAGGTTGGCATACTTTTTAAGGTGTTCACCTTACAGATGCAAGGTGCAAGGTTTGATTCTCACATGGGGTAGTTGGCTAGGTGTAATATAGTTAGCCTAATACTAAGCTATGAACCTATAAATTGTTAAGCAGAATTCACTAAGTATTATGTGTTTTAAGCAGAATTCACTGTAGTGTGTGTGTGTGGCCATATATATGAGTTTATCATCATTCATTACACATACCACTCATCAACCTTCATACAGTTGAAAACAAAAATTAAACGCACACTCCCAAATGACCACACAAACAAGGGAAACACACACCATCACAGACATATGCTACACTCTACAAACAATCCTCACATAAAACTGCAACTCTCTAACACACAAAATAAGTATACACAATCATACATTACAAATACTCATTTAAGTTTGTTTAAATTAGTAAACCTATACCTTCCAAAGTGCACCAAAACATGTTATCATATTCTTAGCACCTCATACTAACAAAACATACACCTGTAAAACAAAACTAAACTAAAATCAGTATTTATGTGGGGTTGGCTTCTCTCCCCCACACACATCCCAGTGGAGGGCTTTGCCTCCCACACCCTCTAACTTAACGCCAGCTCCACAGTCACATAACTGCGGCCAAAGCTAATACTTCTCTGAGCTGCTATGGTTGACAAAACCCAAGATCATTTGTAACATTCTCGACAATCTCTGCATTCACTTAAATATGCAAGCTGTGCTGCAAGTCAGCCTGCTGTGTATTTAACAAACTGCATGGCACCCATTTGTGTAAAACTTTAATTGAGAAAACAGTTCATCAAGCCATCTTTCATTGGCTTTAAAGACTGAATGTCCTCCTCATAAGAAACGATCAAAACCTCAAACAAGTGTTTTTGTTGGAGGTAGTCCCACCTGCACCTTCCATGTTGGTATTGTTTTCCCCACACCTCTCCTCTAAATTAAGTATGCCAAATTCAAGGTCACAGAGTAGTGAGGAAAAAAGAGACATTATCTTCTCCCACTGTTTAAAGGTTATAAATGTAAATGCATATAAAATATTCATTCAGTGATCAGCAGAAAGGGAATTATATCAGAGGGTCTGGAAATCCTGATTTTGATGATTCAACTGTGCTACAAATGTAACTGCACTTATGTACCACGTATCTACTGACTAACATTTCTTACTCTTTACCTCAGTTTTATTTATTTCTAACATCTGCACTGTGTATCTACTTACCCATGTCTTATGAGTGAAATCTATTGTCTGTTTGTCACATATATTCCACATAAACTGTTTGCATACAAATTATTCTTGGAAATTAGTATTATGTATAATGTCAACACAGATTAAATATCTGTTATATATGTATAGGTGTGTGTGCATATGGATGTGTGTGTGTGTGTGTGTGTGTGTGTGTGTGTGTGTGTGTATATATATATATATATATATATATATATATATATATATATATATATTTATGTATATATATATATATATTTGTGCATATATATATATATATATGTGTGTGTGTATGTATGTATATATATATATATATATATATATATATATATATGTGTGTGTGTGTGTGTGTGTGTGTGTATATATATATATATATATATATATATATATATATATATATATATATATATATATATATATATAATATATGTATGTATGCATGTGTGTATATGTTTATATAACTATATATATGGTTCCACTTGAAAAGGTCGACTCTTGTAACGGTGAGACCACAACATCGATGATTTACAATAGTGAGTTCCCAGAACGTCAAATTTCACATCTGGGAAACTGACCACTCGGACACCACTGACTGTTGCCCTATCCTCTACTGCAGTGCGATCTTGGAGTTGGTACATTTAAGTAGGGGGGTGGGGGGCAAAGCCCCCCACTTTGGTGGGTTTTATTTGTGTATTATTTTATTTTTTTCAGTACGGTGAGTTTAATTTACAAATTATGTTATTTTCCTCAGTGGTGGCCAAGTGGTTAGTTTCCAAGAAAATAACGTTATTTGCAAATTAAACCCACCATGGTGGAAAAAATAAAATAATATATAAATAAAACCCACTGGAGAGGGGGTCTTCGCTCCCTCTACTTAAATATACCAAGTCTGAGATCGCACTATACTGGAGGAAAGGTCAAAGTTAGTCAGTGCTGGCCAAGTGGTTAGTTTCCTGGAGGCGAAATTCACCGTTCTGAGAGTTCGCTGTTGTAAATCGTTGATGTCATCTTGTGGTCTTGCTGTTACAAGACTCATATATATATATATATATATATATATATATATATCTATATATAAAATATGTGTAATACGGAAGACGTAATAAGGGATCTGAGGACCCAAGTAGATAGTAATCTCTGCTTTGATAATCACATTGCCAAAGTGGTTAGAAAATCCTTCTATGTGGCCCACCTAATCACAAAAGGGTTCACATCCAGATCAAAAGAGGTCATTGTGCCCCTCTATTCATCACTCATCAGACCCACAATAAAGTACAACGCCCAATTTGGGTTGTACCTTACAAGACACCTGCAACAGCTGGAAAGACCACAGAAGTACCTCACCAGGAGGATCACTGGCCACAAACAGATGCCCTATGCAGCTCGACTGAAGAAACTCCAGCTGTACTCTGTTGCATACCGGCTACTCAAAGGTAATCTCTGCCTGACATACAAGGCCATGTCCAACCCAGAATTGATGGACATGCTACACCTAAAGAAAACCTTATCCCCTTGAGCCACACGCTCTAGAGATCTAAACCTCACCACAACTATAAATAGGACGTGCTGGAAGGATAGATTCCTGTCCCAGAGACTTCCCATGCTTTGGAACAAGATTTCAGTCTACCTTAGGCAGAGCTCCTCGCTAACGCTCTTCAAGAGAAACCTTGACGAGTGGATGGGAAACAGAAAGTTTACCCCGGGGATCACTTCAGTGGCTCTGCTGGACAGAGGCACAGGGAACTAATCTAAGAGGGTGGCGAAACCCAACACATTTTGGCTAGGCTTATAAATGCCTTCGGGCAGATAGCCTAGCACCTACCTATGAACCTATATAAAATGTGTTTTTATATTTATGTACATACACACAGACAATCACTTGATTATGATTTTGATTATGAATACATACTGTAAAAGTGAGGCCTCACAATCATTTTGGAATTTTTTGGGGTCTCGAGCAGGAAGAGTCAGAAAAGTTACCACAGGGTTAACTGACTTGTAGCAGCCATGTGCTTGTAATTACATCACTTTTTGATCCTTCACTATCAGCTCTTTCTGTCGCTGTTATGCAGAATTTGCTACATACATCTGTATGTCATTGTGTATGTGCACTTATTGGCTTCTGTTGTTTGTAAACAATGGCTTAGTTCAACTCTGTATGCTGCTTTTGGAAACATTTCCCCACTGTCAAAGAAAATAATAAATCTTTCTTCTATTATATAAAAAATGAAGGGTAAAAATCAGTAACATTATATAATGATTAAAAAAAAAAAAAGGCAAAGATAAAAAAAAATATTATAGACATCCACAACTTCAGCACAAAAATGACCCTAAAACATTCTGGTCATCTGTTTATAACCTGTTATATGTGGGCTTAAATAAGGAACCCAGCCCCCTCTCATAATAACTCTCCATTAGAAATTCCTACCATATTCAGTACCTACTAAATAGAAAGCATCACCGTCCTAACAGCTCTTCACCCCATCCAGTGTTTCTACCACCCTGACAGTCACATCCGATCCTAGTATTTCTGTAATCAACAGGTTAGAGCAAAACCAATATTCTTTATACACACTATTACTTCCTTTATTCCACCCATCCCCCACTGTCCACACGTGAACCTAATTCACCCTTTATATCCACTGCTAGCAACTTCTTCATAAGACCCGTCTCTTCATCAATGATAAAAGAAAAATTCTCCTTAAACTCAAACCTTACTTCACTGCAGCTGACAGTCTACTACCTGAATACCTAAAGATAGCCGCTGATGCCATAGCATACCCAGTCTCTATCAGAAAAAATCCTATATTGTTCCCCTGCATAAATATGGCATCTCTGAATTCTGGCCTGTTGCAATATTATCACCTCTCAAAAATGATAGCTAAATGTATTTATAAGCAACTCCTAGTCTGTCACCTACAAGAGCAACTCAACATCCACCCAATGTGGTTTCTGCCCAACACACAGTACAGCTACTACCCTGTCATTCACAGACAACTCAACCTCAGTACAGGCTACATACCCATAGAATGGTGCACAGCAACAGTTATCCCGCTCCACAAAGGGAAGCCACAACGGACCCTGGGAACTATCACCCTATAAGCTTGACTAGCCTGGTCTGCAAGGCTGTGGAGTGCATCATCATGGAACTCATTAACAGAGACATTGGGAACCGCCAAACATTGGACCCTACCCAGTTTGGCTTTAAGGGCAGATCATGCCTCCGAAACCTGGTGGACTTCTTTGAGACAGTTACCAAGGCTTTAGACGAGGGAAAGGAGGACCACACATCCTACCTAGACCTTGCAAAGGCTTTCAACACCATTCTGGTATTATAGACAAGCTCACCAGCCTGAACATAAACCCCTACATCACGAGATGGGTTGCCACTTGGCTCATGGATAGAACCCACACGCTGAGAGTTGCAGGCTCTAGGTCCGACTCTAAACTGGTTACAAGTGGCATCCCCCAGGGCTCAGTCCTGGGACCCCTCCTGTTTGGTATATACTTCTCAGAGGTACAGGCAAGCACAGGAGGACTATGGCTGACAAAGTTCGCAGACGGCTAGAAACTGGGGGCCATAATTAACTCTCCGGCTGATACAGACATCCTCCAGAAGGATCTCACTGAGACTGCTACCTGGTGTCAAAATCATGGCCTCAAGCTAAATGCCAAAAAGTGCATAGTCATCCCCTTTGGAAAAAACAAAGTACCCACGAACTACCACATACGTGGTAGTCCCCTAAATACAGAAAATGTAATAAGGGATCTGGGGACCCAAGTAGATAGTAATCTCTCCTTTGATAATCATATTGCCAAGGTGGTTAGAAAATCCTTCTATGTGGCCCACCTAATCACAAAAGGGTTTGCATCTAGAACAAAAGAGGTTATTGTGCCCCTCTACTCATCACTCATCAGACCCATCATAGAGTACAACGTCCCATTTAGGTTGTACCTTTAAAGACACCTGCAACAGCTGGAAAGACCACATAAGTACCTCACCATGAGGATTACTGGCCTCAAACAGATGCCCTATGCAGCTCGACTGAAGAAACTCCAGCTGTACTCTGTTGCATACTGCCTATTCAGAGGTAATCTCTGCCTGACATACAAGGCCATGTCCAATCCAGAATTGATGGACATGCTCCACCTAAAAAAAAAAAACAAATCCCCGAGAGCCACACGCTCTAGGGATCTAAACCTCACCACAACTATAAATAGAATGTGCTGGAGGGATAGATTCCTGTCCCAGACACTACCCATGCTTTGGAACAGGATTCCAATCTACATTAGGCAGACCCCCTCACTAACACTCTTCAAGAGAAACCTTGACAAGTGGATGGGAAACAGAAAATTTACCTCAGGGATCACTGCAGTTGTTCTGCTGGACAGAGGCACAGGGAACTAATGGCTCTGCTGGACAGAGACACAGGGAACTAATCTAAGGGGGCAGCAAAAGCCAACACATTCTGATTAGGCTTACAGATATCCTCGGGCAGATAGCCTAGTACTTACCTTTGAACCATAAACAAATGCAAGAACTCAGACAAATTTGTTTCCTCCCTATCCTTGACCTGCCTAAAGCCTTCGATACAGTTTCTCACCCAAAAGTCATGTACAAACCATCTCAACTTGGACTATCTCCTTTCTTCGTTACTGTGGCTTAACTGACAGGCCTCAGTTTCTAAAATGTCAGAATACTCTCTCTCTCCCTACTTGTAAGTTACCACTGGTGTACCCCAAGGCACTATTTGTGGTCCCCTCCTCTTATCAGTGGCATCTATATTTCTATAGGACCAGCCTCTTTCATACAATATGCTGATGATTCCTTGCTTGTGTGCATCTAATGACCTGTCTCAGCTGCTCCATTTTACACAAGAAGCTTTTCCCCCAGTTGAAAAATGGCTCCATAGTACCCTACTATTGCTCAGTCCTAAAAATAATGCCCAGCTACTAGAAGTTATTGCTATATTACTATTTTCCCTGAAATCACACATACCTAATAAAGTGAATTTCAACAATCTTTCCACTAAACAAAACTGAAATTGAAGTGGTTACATACAAAACTTGTCGGGAGTGATTATAGATAATAAACTTAAATTTGACCTGCATATTTAAAATAACTTAAAGCCTCACCCAAATTAGGACATCTCTACAGGCATGCAAACTTCCTTAGGAACACTAACCAAATAACTCTTGCCACTACCTAACTTCTCCCATCTCTTTTATCTGGTAAGTCCATCCTAACCAACTTTCAGGCTACAGTTGGAAATAAGATGGAGGCAAAATGTGCCACCAATAAACAATATCACATCCTCCACTGTATTGTTCTTAAGGCATTAAATTGGCTCAAGCTGCCTCACCACTTACATTACATACAGCTTACCTCCACAAAACATTATTCACAAAGCTGACAGCTGCCTTGCTTTTACTCCTATTGTCCATTCCTGTCACCCTAACAGACTACTTTGATCTAATGAACAACATCTTCTCAGCATATATAAACCCCCACATATCCTCTGACCAAAGTCTCTACTCATACTCTTTTGATAAGAAGTGATTTTATCCCTCTGCAAATTTGATCGACCTCTAACCTCTCCATCTTCAAACAACTACTGAAAGACTACCTAAATAAGACAACTCTGCTCAGTCTGAACTAGTCCCTCCCTCCTTTGATCCCAGCATACTTCTTGATAGATATTGTATAAAAGTAAAGTTGTCTTCCCGCATACTAACAGTGTGATATTTTTAGAAACAGTATGCAAGACAAAGCCTGCAAAGTATGCAGAAAGAAATTTGCAGCAGACAAGTGTGATTAGCCTAGCAAAAAATGTGTTTGAGGACAAGATATCCTGTGAGCTTAAAAAATTAGTAACAGATGGTTATAATAACAGAGGCTTGCTGAAACAGCATGATAAGCTACATACAAAGACTCAATTGACAGAATGTATCTAACAAAGGGAAATGGCTAACAGTGCAAGAAGAAATGGCTATCTTGTCAGAGTACACCCTGGTCTTTTCAGAAACTGATAAGGAAACAGAAAACTGGTGAGGTCCACAATATTCTCAGAAATTGATTTAAGGGACCAAAACTGTCGTGGTCCACAGTAAAGCCACAGATATGCCAGGAATGTTTCAAGAGGATTTAAACTTGGACTGTATAAAAAATGACTAAAAACAACTGGTTGGGAGGACATTTGATCTTGAACTGAGAGTTGTTTGAGGAAGTGCAGTGTATCTGTCAGTAGTCCATGTTATAAAGAAAATGTTAATATCTCGACAGTAGTGTTTGGTGGGCCATATTATTAATTATTATATTAAGTACAAATACAGTTATACAGTGTCTTGGTCTGTTTGCTATTTTATCAGTGCCAAGCCAGACTAGATTTGAATCTTTTGTAATGTATTTGTACCAGTCCACTATGACATACACTTTGATTATCCCACTGGCACCAACATCAGTACAGTTGATACTGACCACCTCAGCAGTATCTATTACTTCCAAGTTTTGGTGAAGCTGAGATTTTGTCTCCAGATCTACTCTGATATTTCGCCATCATTTTCAACAGAGAGAGAATTTCCAGCTTTCGGTTTCGGTCGACAGCCTGATCACCTGTTAGCCATTTCTGAAATACAGTAAACCTCTTTCGGAAACAACATGGATGCCATCAAGGACTTGTGTAAAATGCCCACATACTGTGGCAATAGACTTAAATCAAACACCAGATAAAGTTTGGACATTACTACGCCAATGGTATGAAGAAGCCAGCGGCAACGCTAAAAGTAACAAAGCATTGTTTGGTACTAGCAAAAGTGATGCCTTTGTAAATGGATACAGTGTTATGATCAATATTTGCAAAAATATGGAACACTTGTTGAATGTATAAACTGTGGGGATAAATATCCTCGAGTCTGTATATCAGGTATGTTGCAAAAGATAACAGCAAAATTTACACAGGACTAGTTAGATATGGTATGTGAAACAAAAGATCATTTTGTAATGCTGATCTCCTCTTTTTATAGGGAATTTCAGTCATTTTTACATAAAAACAAAAGTTTAGAATTTGGAGAGACGGCAGAAATGTTTAAGAATTGCTGTCTGCAGTAGGATGACATTGCTAACAATAAGGAACTTTCAGACAAAGAGCAGGAAGGCAATTTAAGAAAGATTCATGAAAAACAAATGGAAATGTTGAACAAAAACATGACATAGAAGTCAGGGAACATGCACAAGATGTTACTGCCATTTTGGAAAGGGCTGAAGCGGCAATACATGCCACCATCGAGTCTCAGTCGGGTGGGGGAAATGAAGCAGAAACACTTAGACAAGAATTAATCGAAGGAGAACCGAAAGTCCTGGAGGCGTTAGCCGGAGAGGCCGAATTACAAATAAAAATGGGGTAATTACCGAAACAATTACATGAATGTGAAGCTTCAGAGGCAGAATGACAAAAGCAGTTACAGGAGCTTAAAGCTTCAGACACAGTTAAGTTTAAGGGTGTACGAGTAGTGACAGCCACATATGTTGATCTGTGCCAGCAGTGTCATCTGTTACAGACAATAACTCAGCGGAGTGATTAAAAAAGTTTTTTTTTTTTTATAATATGGAACAAACCATAAAAAAAGTCTACCCAGGATAAACCATGTCTAATACCACACCATGATAAATCCACAAATATAATAAAGGATGGCCACTGAAACATGGCCCTTAGATGTAAAGTAAGGTCGCAGTGACAGAGTACTTGTAAATGTTTTATTTCAAAGTTGAATAGAGTTATGCGTCCTCAGGCCATTATCAGAAAAAGACACTTTAAAATCAGTTTATAATACATGACAAACCAATCAAAAATCTATTCCCAATAAAAAAGCCAATCATGAAGTCAAACTGTAAAATTCATTTACCAATATTACTTATCCAATGAATAAACGTCTTTAAAAATAATTAGCCAATAGACTTCACTAACAGCTGCTTGGTGATCTATCAAGTTATCCCTTCATATCCATTTAAAAGATAGGATATCGCTTTCAATATTAAACACTCACATACATATATTAAAATAAGGACATTTCATCATCCATTCATAACCCACCAAGTAGTGTAAATTGGCAAATCATAACATTCTAACATCTTCCAGTAAAAACTCAACAGGGATATTTTTTATTCTTCAATTGGTTAATATATAGCAGTGATCATTTTACATACAATGTTCTAAAGGCAGTTCAACAGTCTACTAAATATATTTTAATGCACTACAAACCGAAATGTACCAGTGATCATATCAACGAAGATATATTAACATCATTTATCATGTTACTCCTTATGTCACAGTGCTCAGTGATCATTGCCTACTGAATTGGAAACTCTTTCCTATATGCATAGAATCTCAAGGAAACAACAAAGAAGAGCTTTACTAGTAGAATGCATTTTGTTAAAAAACAAAATTCAGTGATCAATCTCCCTATTATTAAATTGCTACACCACAATGCAGTCCTAAGAAATGTGTGCATTCAATGTTCAAACAATGCATAATGGGTACATTACATGTTAAGCCGTTTTCAAACATGCTAAAAATCAACCAACCAGTATCTACTCAAATGGGAGGATAAATCAATAAACATTACATGCCAGCTTCCAATCAGCTAATGGATAGTCTGTAATAGTAACCTATCATAGTTAAATATATCCCCAGCTACCCTATAACTAACACTACAACTACAGTCTTAACCAGTAAGGAAATAATAAAACATCCTATCAAAGGAAAAAAACTTTAAAGACCAATTCACGTAAGGTTCAGGTATGGCACCTTTTATTACTTGCAGCAAGGAGACAAAACATGCAGATACAGGATTTTGTCTAAATCACTAGGAGGCAGTATGCTTCTTTTATACAGTTCTATGAAATGTTACTTTTCTATGGTTGACGTAGTTAGACAGCTTTCTGTATTATTCTACAGAAAATGTTACTTAGATTTCCTGCTTACATGTCCAGATTTAAAACTCACTAGTGTTACATAGAAAATGTTACTTGGATTTCCTGCTGACATGACTGGATTTATGAAAAACATTTGAGAAAAACAACCTGGCCTTGGGGCTTTATTTTTAGCCCATACAAACTTTCTATTCTTCAATTGTGCCGTTCTAATATATATGTGTTACATTTCAAGGTACATTTCTAGCTTAGGTACAAGTAATGCTGACTACGGTTTATATTTTCAAGCAGCCTTTGTTTTCATTATCAATAGCTTCAGTGGTTATGTACTTTTCTCTTAGCATAAGCAGAAAATCAGTAACTTTTTGTTTAAATCTCGTGACATTAGTAGAAATGAAACATCTATTATTATTTTCATGACATTAGCAGAAATCAAATGCTTTCCTGTTAATTTCCAAAGCATAAGCAGATCATAGCTGCACATATGTTTATGACATAACAGGATTGGAGTGTCTCAGCAGCTCGTGCAGATTTATGCAGTGTGAAATAGAATAAATGTGTTAACCCCTTTTTAAACCTCGAATGCACTAAGCATGCATATTACTAACACATATTTTTCTAACATTTCCCCCCTTTTAATACTTTTATTCTACTTTCAAAATAAGCATAAACAGTTTTTCTTCCCCTAACCTCTTCCTACTCAGGATTTTACAGTTAAGAGAGTCATTCAGTTTAAACTTATGAAAGCATTTTCAATTTTTTAACAATTCTTCAAGTTCAGCACCTTGGTATAAGGTTTCTGAAACTGACATGTCTATAAAGTCTTTAATCAGTCTTTTCATGCAGGGAATGCAGCAGCAAACACATACCACCAGTAGGATCATTCCTACACAGATGGCAATCAGGATGTTCATCAGGATACTGCCCCACCCAAACAATCTCTGGAAAAAGTCCGTCAATGGATTTGGTGCTGGCTTTGTCATAGCAAACAGTTGCTGAATTACCTCAAGGTGATTGTCTATCTCGTGTTTGTGGTCAGGAATATACGAACAGCACTCTTCCTGGATTAAAGCACAAGTACCTCCTCTCGCCGCTAGGGTGAAGTCGAGCCATGCGGTTTTGAAGCACTACAATTCTCATGGCAGTCAGTTCATCGGTCACCAGTTTTAGAGAAGAAAAGGTTGCATTGCTCATTATTTCGAGAAGTTTAGACAGTTTTTCAGTTCCCAGATTGATTTAGTTGCTCCATATGCTGGCAGTAACCTGCCCACAAGATGATGGTATCACCCAAGTCCATTTTTCCCTATGCCCACAGCGTGATGGTTTTTCCAGCCCGCATTGATCTGCCCCACTGGATTGACAGGCTTCTTGAGTTCTCGTCGAACATTTCGAATTTTCCCCTGAGGCAAAACTGCTGTGTGTCGTATGGCCGTAACCAGGTACCCCAAATAACAATTGCCGGACCAATTCTCAGGTAACCACTTGTATGCTTTCCTACCACATACAAAATAACAGTCCTCTACTTTGGTAGTAACTTTACTATGTCCTGGTTTTGGATGAAACATTTTTTTGTCATCTATAATCAGTTGTTTACAGAGATCAGCATTATGTCTTAGCATTATGTCTTACTTCATCAGTTGTCCTATGCATCAGTTCAAAAAATGAATCATAGGTTGTATTGCAATAGGAACCTGTATTATCAGTTTTATTGTAGCATCTATAGGGAACAGTCACATTGCAATTGCTCCAACCCACCTGAACTGTATCATTTTTGTAAAAACACACAGTCCCCTTCTGTCGAACAGACAAGTGCAATGCTACTTTATCTTGTGATGTAACATCTGATGTATCATAGACTAAATTTTCCCAGGTCTTGTTGGCTCCTATGGGGACTGAAGTTAACAATAACCCCCCGTATGCTGTTAGCAAAGCTGTGCAAATCCAGCAATTCGAAACATTGAAGGTCTCAGCATACACATATTTGATTGCCTGGTAAGTGTTGAGATTTGGGTGCCACTCTACGTGCAACTCTCCACACTTATTCAGTTCAGTTTGTGTGGCTGGGAAAAGGAATGGCCACAACAAAAAGATTATTGTCACTAGTACAGTTAACAGGATGATTATGCAATACTTCTGAGGAAACGGTTGTTCTGCATTCCTGTTTTCTCCGACTCTTCCGAGTAGTTTTATTTGGATTTTTCTGGATTCTATCATTTTTGCTTTTGACATGTGATCTTACTCTGTGCCCTAATAGGACATTCAGCACCAATGGTTTCTTCACTGGGGTTGACACGGATCAGTCCTATTGATCTGACCCCCCTTTGCAGCCAGACTTTGTGCTGAGGGCCCCGATGGAGAGGTAAGATTTTTGTCCAGTTTAAAGTTCTTAACTAGTTTGCAGTGCATCAGGTGGATCCACGAAGTTCGCTCTGCTATCTTGACTGCAGTGGGTGTTGAAAAAAGCACCTGGTATGGACCTTCCCACCTTGGTGATGTCCAGTTTTTCTTTTTTATGGCCTTTATCCACACCCAGTCCCCTAGGATCACTGCCACTTCCGATGTTTCGGTTTGTTCTTTATCTGAAACAGAATTTGACTGCAACAGATGTTTAGAATTCAACAAATTTCTCATATATTCAGCTAGTGTATAATCAGCTTCCTGGTCTGTGGGCATGAGAAGTTTCCACTGAGGTGTATAATAAGCCCTTCCAAACAGTTTTTCAAAAGGAGTCAATCCTTTTGCAGTCGGAACAGTTCTCATGCGCAACAGTGCCAGGGGCAGACAATACACCCAGTTCTTTCCTGTCTCTGCTATTAATTTTCTTAATTTATTCTTTAATATTCCGTTGTGCCTCTCAACTAGCCTTGCAGATTGTGGATGGTATGCATAATGATTTTTTAAAGAAATACCAAAATGCTTACTTAACTGCTCTATGGTTTGGTTTACAAAGTGTGTACCGTTGTCACTGTAGATCCTTTCCACAATGCCGAATCTAGGGATGATTTCTTTGACAAGAACTTTTGCTACTGTGGCTGCATCTGGATTTTTGGTTGGAAAGGCTTCCACCCATCTGGAAAACATATCTACAATGACAAGACAATACTTCTTATTTTCACATTTGTTCAATTCTATGAAATCCATACAGATAGTGTGAAATGGATATGGTGGTGTAGGGAAACTCCCTTGCTTGGGCTTTAATGCCCCTTGCATGATGTTTGTTACAAATTTGGCACATCAAACAAAATTTAGTAGTTTGTAAATCCATACGTTGTGAACACCTGGTTCACCAACTGTACCATCCCCCCTGTTGAGACATGGCACTGCCCATGGCTCAACAAAGCTGGATATGTAAACAAATTCGATGGTAGTACCGGTTTCCCTTCTTTAGAGATGTACAGCCCCTTTTCGAGAATTGCTCCTCGTTTTACCCATCTTTGTTTTTCAGCTTGCGTAGTGAGTGTCTGCATTGTCTTTAACATTTCTAAGTCTAAAATCTCAGAGGGTTGTAGTTTCTCATTTAAAAGAAATACTTCTGAAGCTGCTTGTTTTGCAGCTGTATCAGCTCTTGCATTACCTTTTGAAATCCTGTCTTGTTGCTTGGTGTGAGCTGCGCATTTACAAATAGCTATTTTCTGAGGTAACTGAATAGATTCTAAAAGATCTAAAATAAACTGCATGACTGATAGGTTTGCCAGTAGATGTTATCATTCCTCGGTTTTTCCACTGTTGCGCAAAAACATGTACAGTAGAAAAAGCGGACTGGCTGTCAATAAAAATGTTTATACATTTACCCTTTGCTAAGGTACATGCCCGTGTCAGGGCAATCAATTCTGCTGCCTGTGCAGATAAGTTGTGTGGTAAAGGTTTTGCTTCTATAATCTCAGTGTCAGAAACTACTGCATATCCTACTAGGTATTGTCCTGCAGGACCCCTTTTGCACGAACCATCCACGTAGTATGTCACCTCGGCATCATTCAAGGGGACATCTGTGAGATCTTTTTAGGTAGTGTCTTTTGCTCAATCACCTGCATGCAGCGGTATGGTGTGCCGTCTGCAGGGGTTGGGAGCAAGGTAGAAGGGTTCAAAGTCATGCATGGTTCAATTGTCATGTGAGGTTGGCTCAACAATATAGTCATACAGGAAAGATGCCTAGCAGGGGAAAGATATGCTAACTTCTCTTGCAGTAAAACAATCACGACTGCATGAGGCACTCTCAAAGTGAGAGGGTGGAATAAAACTACTGAGGCCGAAGTCTGTACTGCCATTGCAGCTGCAACTACTGCTTGTACACAGTGAGGTAAGGACCGTGCCACTGGATCTAGTTGTGATGAATAGTAAGCAATGGGGCGTTGCTTGTCCCCATGCTGTTGTGTTAACACTGATGTCATATAACCTTGCTTACAATCTACAGTTTGGAAAAAACGTTTATGGTAGTTTGGTAATCCCAGAACTAATGAGGACGCTATTAACTGTTTCAGTTTGCAGAAAGCAGATTCTGCCTCTGGTGTCCATTGTAACAAATCCTGTGCTGCCATAGGCTTTTTATATATCAGGTCAGTATGAGGTGCAGATTCCAAGGCATAGTTTGGAATCCAGCTCCTGCAAAAATTAGTTGTACCCAGGAAGGACATGATTTCCTTCTTGGTAGTGGGTTTTGGTGCTTGCAAAATTGCTACTTTTCTGCCCTCATCTAATGTTCTATCCTCTTTGGATATCACATATCCTAGGTATTTGACTTGTTTTTTCCAAAGCTGCAGTTTATTTTTGTTTACCTTATGTCCTTCAGCGGCTAAAAATCGTAATAGCGCTATGGTATCTTCTTTGCAATCTTGCTGGGTGGGGGCCGCCAGCAAGATGTCATCAACATAAAGTAAAATCTGACTGCCTCTTGGTGGGGTAAATCCCACCAAGTTGCTTGCCATTTATGCAATGTGAAATAGAAAAAAAATTGTTAACCCTTTTTAAACCTCGAATGCACTAAGCATGCATATTACTAATACATATTTTTCTAACACATCCTAACCTAATAACATATATCTGTGCTCTAAAAACATGCATACATATAACAATAAAGCATCCATGGTTTGTATAACCAAATTGTATTCTATTATATTAACTCACCATGTCCTACATCTAAATTATAAAACCAGCGAATGCACTACCAATCAGTCAACTTCAAAACAATATAGGGACTCTGCCTGTCATACCTACCAACTCCCTAAATAAGCCAGTCCTTGTATAGACCTAAGCTAAACACTCGGGAAATAGCTAAAGCCACCCAAGCTACATGGCTACCACCCTGTATATGTATGTATATGTTTGTTTGTGTGTGTGTGTGTGTGTGTGTGTGTGTGTGTGTGTGTGTGTGTGTATGTATATATATATATATATATATATATATATATATATATATATATATGTATACACACACACATACACAGTGTGTTTGTGTGTGTATATATACATATATATATATATATATATATATATATATATATATTGCTTCTAGATAAATGAATCAAATCAAGCCCTAAAAAGCCTACGAGCTTTCAAAACTGTTTTCAGCGGAACCTGACCATTCAGACCAGATCCTCTATCTGCTCTCACACTGATTATCCAGTCCAGCTCATGTCTCTCGGTGACATTCCTCAAATCCCCTAAATGCTTTCCTCCATCAACCATATCTGCTTCCATGAACTTGAAAGTATGTGTAGCACCCTTCTCCCTCTTGCTTTCCCTCGGACTTCTTTTCATCTTCCCAATATAGAAGGAAGTACAAATCATACAATAGGCCAGATATACTACATATCTACTGCTACAATCTGTCTTTACCTTAAAAAAAACACATGTATCTAAACTAGGGTGCCTAAAATAACATTTACTGTCAATATGATTACAAAAATTACATTTACCACATGGATAAGTTCCAAAGTCATCAAAAGCAGACTCGGGCTTCTTGGTATTCTCAGGATAGCATAAAAGCCTCCTTAGTGTTTTTTTATTCCTGAAGCAAAATCGTGGTCTATCACCCAGGATTCCCTTTACCTTCTCATCAGTGAGCAGCACGTTTCAAGGTCTTAATTATATTAGTTATATTTACATTGCTACTACAGTATAAACTAATGGGAAGATTCTTATTGGCAGGAGGTTGACTATTGCCTGCTATTCCTTCATGGGCAGAGAAATAAGCTCTGGCATGTGAATTCCTAAGTTTTGTACAGTGTACGATTCCCTGATCAACCTCATTCTCACTGTACCCCCCCACTCCATAAAATCGGATTTCAGTTTCATAAAAATCAAAAAAGAAAATGATCATCACATATGGTTTACCTTTACATGTGCGTATTGCACAAGGGTGAACAGCAATTTTCCGAAAGGTAGTTTGCAAAGTTTGCAAGCGTAAGCGGAAAAAGGTTTGAATGTGCAATGAGCGAATGCCAAATGAGATTCGCTCATTGCACATTCGACATACTGGGGCAGATTGCACTGTAGTGGGGATCGGAAAATGGTTCCTTTCCCCACTGTAGTGCTATCTCAGAGTTAGAATAATAAAATAGGGGGGGCACAGCCCCCCACATGGGGGGGGGGGGTGCAGGCCCTGCATTACACTTTATCTAATTTTTTTTCCACATTAATTTTTGGAAATCAGCGAATCAGCTTGTCGATTTGCTGATTTTCATTTCATCTAACTGTCACTGTTGTAAGTTTCATGGTTACGATTCACTCATATGAGCAATCGCACCACTGTGTTTTGCTATTATGAAGGTAAACCTCACATACATTTAATCTTGAGGGACGCATGCTTTGCCCTGTTACTACATTCCTAAAAACATACCCAGGGTATATATTAGTCCTATGAGTAGCATGGTTTCCAAAATAACCTAGTGCTAAAAGACATGTCTAAATTTCTGACCACATTAATGTCTAGAAACTTAATACTGTTTCTAGAAAACTTTAGTGTGAATTTTAAGAATGAGGAAGTTTCATGCAATTTTTTAAGTTATTTATTTTTATTTAACATTTGTTGACCAGAAAGTCTGACTAGGACAGAGCCTATTTTCAGTGGAGGCCCAGGAAAAGTGATCCAGACACATGTCTTTTGAAATGTGGAAGGAAACCGGAGTACCTGGAGGAAACTCACACATATGCAGGGAGGACATACAGACTCCGCACAGAAGACACCCCAGCCAAGAATCGAACTGGAGAACCTCTTACCTAAGTGACAACATTAACCGCTGCACCACTGTACCCACCTTTGGTCTGGTGCAAAAATTGACTTGTATGGCTTTGTAAAATAATTTATAAAGCCATACAAGTCAACTTCAGTACCAGACTAAAGGAAGAATATGTTGCAGATAAAGTGGTGATAAAGTTTACATGATTTTGATATATTGCTAATGTAAAACATACTTTTCCTTCCATTGAGCAAGGACCATATCATGAAGTATACTGGTGCTCAAAAGACTGTTCCAGTCATAGCTACACCCAAAATTTCTTCAAATAATTCCGACCCAGTTGGCTTCAAGGCCGATTATTCTCCACCCCATTGCCATTCCTCCTCCGATTTATGGCTCCGTCGGAGCAGGTGCTGCTGGAGCCGGGTGGAGATCTCAGGGTCGGCTCCGACCCTTACTCCAACCCGGCCTCGGGTCCGAGTTTGTCCGGACTTCTTCAGCTGGACCCGAGGTGATGTTTCGGGACCTATGCTGGTTCCGAGCCTCCTCTCGGTGCTTGACTGCCAAGGGACTTCAAATCGACTATCATGGCTCCGGAGACGGACACTCCCAGGATTCTGGGGTCCGGCTTTCAGGGCCATGAGGAGTGCCAGCCAAGTCCTCTTCGCCATCTCTCCGGTTTACCAGCACCTTCCTGGGCGTGGAGACTGGGTCTTTGGCAGTTCCCTGTCCGTAGCCAGCGGAGCCCCGAGGCCTGAGGTTACCCCCAGTGGGGTTCCCTCCTCCTGAGGGTTCTTCGAGTTGTCTTCAGAGGAACCCCAAGGAAGAGATCGCAAGAGGAAGCACGTGGACTCCCCGAGTCTATTACATCGGACACTGATATGGATGATGCGGAGGGGTCCCCGTCGCCCTCGGATGATGTCTCATTTGCAGACATCTTAGAGATCCTCAAACAACGAGGCGGCTGGATATCCAAACCCCCCTCTGCTGACGAATCAGTGCTCCTCAAGGCCTTTGGGGCTCAGCCCTCCGCCTCCTGGGTGTCTCCGCCTTGACGAGCTTCTGGATTTAGTTTGTCGGCGGGAACATCCAGATACCGTGGAACCAGTCCCTTCTCGTCCAAATAAATTTTTATCTGCTCCCCCCGAGAAGGAGTTCCTTACTAAAGGCGTGGCTGTAGATGCCATGGTGGTGGCATCTGCTACACAACAGGACGGGCAGAGGTTAACGCTTCGCGTCTATCCATCCTCCTAATAAGGAGTCTAGGAGTATGGATAGGTACGGGAAGCGCACCTTGACTTCAGCGGCCTTTACCTTAAGGTCTCTGAATTACTTGGCACATTTTACCAGGCTTCAGAGGGATCTGGTCAAGGAGTTGTCAGATTCCCTCTTGGGTAACCTACCTGAGCAGCTAGCCCAGTCGGTTAGTTCTCAGTTGGCTATCCTTACGCCAATTTCTAACTCGCCCATGAGGCTCATTTCCTATGCGTCAAGGCGGGTAGAGCGGCAGGCACAGGCGTGGCTCTACGTAGACAAGCCTGGCTCCGCTTGTGTCAGTTCGGAGGCCTTCAAGTCTTCCTTCGCCGACGCTCCTTTGATGGGTCCTCATTGTTTGGACCCAAGGTGAAAGACACCTTACCCGCTGTGAGCAAGAGGGAAAAACGCTATCTGCCGTAGGGGCCCGTTATTCCACTCCTTCGGCCTTACCCCAAGGCCAAAGGAGGGGGAAAATGTGGTTCAAAATCTAAGTTTTTCTCCCAACAGCAGGAAGATTCCCGCCCAGAGGCAGAGGGCGGGAAATTTTTCAGGAGACGCCGTCCCAGAGGCTGCAGAGGGCCCCGCAATTCTGGAGACCGGAGTCCTTTCGTGGCTCTTCAGCCTCCCACACGACATGAGGATTGCCCGGCTGTGCTGCTCGAGCCAGTCGGGTGTCGCTTTTGCCAAGCACCTAAAAGCCTGGGAGTCAATCACTCAGGACAGATGGGTGCTTCGATCATTGCCGAGGTTACACCATCCCATTCAAAGACTCACCCCTCCGTCCAAAAGAATCCCGGTCCCACCACCTACTGAAAGGTCAATAGCAGCCGCAGAAGCTTTAAAGATGCTAGAAAAAGGAGTCATCCAACCCGTCCCCACAGACCAGATCGGATCAGGAAATTACTCCAGGTTCTATTTAGTGCCAAATAAGACAGAGTACCTGAGACCAATATTGGATCTCAGCAGACTGAACTAATCCGTCACGAAATCCAGATTCGAATGGTCACGTTACAATCCATTCTCCCGTTGTTGGAGAAGGATGTTTGGATGTGCTCCATAGACCTCAAGGACTTATTATCACATACCGATACATCAGGCGTCCAGAAGGTATCTGCCTTCAGCCTGGGAGTCAGTCATTACCAATTTTGTGCTCTGCCCTTTGGTCTCACCACAGCCCCCAGGGTGTTCACCAAGTGTTTGGCAGTAGTGACGGCTCACCTGAGAAGTCTTGGATTCCAAGTGTTTCCCTATCTCGACGACTGGCTCCTGACTGCCACCACCAGTCATCTACTAATGTACAACCTCAAAGCCACCATCTTCCTGGGTGTTTTCCTAGGGATTACATTCAATTGGTCAAAGTCTGTCTTGCTGCCCACTCAACGATAAAGTTTATAGGAGCAGAGATAGACTCAAGATTGATGCGTCTTTCTTCCTGCGAAGGATCCGAACTTTACAGGGCCAAGTTCAAGCTCTGATCTCGAGATCCAAAGCCCCAGCCAGGATGGTCCTACAGGTTTTAGGCTCAATGTCTGCCACGGTTCTTTTAGTTCCTCTAGCAAGATTACATGAGGATTCTTCAGTGGCTCTTGTCAACTCAATGGTCCTTTCAGGATCTTCCCCTCAATCATCACATCATGATTACGGACATATGCAAAGGGACCTTCGCTGGTGGCTTCAGACATCCAACTTGGATCAGGAAAACCCTTTGTTCTCCCTCCGTGGTTACCCTGACGACAGATGCCTCCCAGATAGGGTGGGGGGGGCATTGTCTGGGCAGGCTAGTTCAGGGCTCTTGGCTTCCGGAAGAAGCTCCTCTCCACATCAACGTGTTGGAGATGAGGGCTGTACTTCTGTCCCTACAGGCCTTACACAAGTTTCTTCCTCAGGGCATCATCGCCATCCACACAGACAACATGTCGGTGGTTTGGTATCTGAACAAACAAGGAGGGACCAGATCGTATCCCCTTTGCAGAGAGGCCATGAGAGTGTGGGAATGGGCTGTAGCTACCAACCGCTTCTTGGTAGCGACCCACATCCCGGGAAAGTCAAATGTATTGGCGGACAAATTAAGCAGGACAATTCTCTCTCCTCACGAATGGTCTCTAAACCGCAGTAGCAGCCCAGGTTTTCAAGAGATGGGGACGCTGCTGCACTCCTATTTGCAACTGCACAAAACACCAAGTGGCGAAGGTTCTTCTCCTTGATTCCACATCAGGAAGTACCAGCCATGGATGCTCTAGCACAACCTTGGCCAACAGGGCTACTTTATGCCTTTCCTCCAATTCCACTCCTTCCCAAAGTTATTCAAAAGCTTCTCAACTAGGGTCTTCAATGATTCTGATTGCCCCATACTGGCCTCGTCAGATATGGTTTCCTTACCTGAAAAAGCATGCAGTGGACGCATCCGTGGACCTTTGACCTGATCCCGGATTTGCTAATCCATCAGTCGGGACATTGGCATCAGTCCCTTCAATCTCTGAAATTGACAGCTTGGCTCCTCCACTTCCAACCTTAGTTAGAAGTCGACACTAGACCCGAAGTAGTTCACATTTTATCTTCGCCCACAAACCCACCACTAACAAATTGTACCTCAGTAAGTGGAAGAGGTTTGCTATCTGGCTCAACTCAAGGGCTTAGACCCTATCACTGCTCCTGTCCCAGAGGTTTTGAAATTCTTAACATCCCTGTTTAATCAGGATCTTCTGTCTCAACTATTAAAGTTCAACTAGCTGCTATCTCTAAATTCCATGAATCCACGGATCCTCCTTTGATGAGCAACAGACTATGCAAAACGCTCATTAAAGGTGCGAGTCTGTTAAGACCACCAGTTTTTCATCCTGCACCTCCGTGGGATCTTGATTTGGTACTTCGCATTAACATCTCCCCTTTTGAACCGCTGCTACATGCAATTAAAATATCTGTCTTGGAAAACGGCATTCTTAGTGGCTATTACTTCTGCAAGAAGAGTCTCAGAGCTTCAAGCCCTGTCTATTAAACCACCGTGCTTGATTTTCCACAAGGATAGAGTATCACTTAGGCCTAATCCATCCTTTGTCCCAAAGGTCTGCTCTAGTTTCTGTCTTCAACAATCTCTAGAACTACCAGTTTTCTTTCCAAAATTCTCTAATGAAGCAGAATACACTCTCCATAAATTGGATGTTCACAGGCAATTACGCTTCTATTTAGACAGGACTCAGCAACTTCGTAAGTCAGACCAGTTGTTTGTGTCCTTCTCAGATAATAAATTGGGCCAAACCATCAAAAAGCTACAATCTCAAAATGGATCAGAGATTGCATAACTCAGGCCTAATCTTCTTCTAATAAACATCTTACATCATCTATCAAAGCTCATTCTACCAGAGCTATGGCTACTTCTATAGCCTTTCATTCCAAGCTCGCTATTTCGAAATTTGTGCTGCGGCTACTTGGTCCAACCCGCACACTTTCATTTCCCACTACAAATTGATGTGGCATCTAAAGGACGAGCATCATTTGGTTCCACGGTACTCAGGAGTGTTTTCCAGTGAGCCACCCAGGATTCAGGTGCTAGGACGCTGTCCCATCATTCAGAATGTAGGCGAGATAGATCACATAACATCTTTTAGTTATGTACTCACCATAACTTCAGATGTTTGGGATCCATCTCACATTCCTGATACCCACCCTCCTTCCCCTGCCTTGCAGATCAGAAGAGATTGAACGGTTTTGAGTTCAACTGTTTTTATCTTGTTTCATCTGACGATGTTATATAAGCAGGGTATGCGTGTGCATGTATGCGGACAAACTAGATCTGGGGGACTGGTAGTGGTGCATCCTGGGATATAGTAAGCTCAGCCAATAAGAGACTTCGCTCTTTGGCATAAGCGTGCCGAGTCGGAGCCGAGGGATCGGCTCCGAACCCATCATTCAGAATGTAGGCGAGATGGATCCCAAACATCTGAAGTTATGGTGAGTACATAACTAAAAGTTTACCTTTACATGTGCGTATTGCACAAGGGTGAACAGCAATTTTCCGAAAGGTAGTTTGCAAAGTTTGCAAACGCCAAACGGAAAAAGGTTTGAATGTGCAATGAGCGAATGCCAAATGAGATTCGCTCATTGCACATTCGACATACTGGGGCAGATTGCACTGTAGTGGGGATCGGAAAATGGTTCCTTTCCCCACTGTAGTGCTATCTCAGAGTTAGAATAATAAAATAGGGGGGGCACAGCCCCCCACATGGGGGGGGGTGCAGGCCCTGCATTACACTTTATCTAATTTTTTTTTCCACATTAATTTTCGAAAATCAGCGAATCAGCTTGTCGATTTGCTGATTTTCGAACATATACAACTGTCACTGTTGTATGTTTCGTGGTTACGATTCACTCATATGAGCAATCGCACCACTGTGTTTTGCTATTATGAAGGTAAACCTCACATACATTTAATCTTGAGGGACGCATGCTTTGCCCTGTTACTACATTCCTAAAAACATACCCAGGATGTATATTAGTCCTATGAGTAGCATGGTTTCCAAAATAACCTAGTGCTAAAAGACATGTCTAAATTTCTGACCACATTAATGTCTAGAAACTTAATACTGTTTCTAGAAAACTTTAGTGTGAATTTTAAGAATGAGGAAGTTTCATGCAATTTTTTAAGTTATTTATTTTTATTTAACATTTGTTGACCAGAAAGTCTGACTAGGACAGAGCCTATTTTCAGTGGAGGCCCAGGGAAAAGTGATCCAGACACATGTCTTTTGAAATGTGGAAGGAAACCGGAGTACCTGGAGGAAACTCACACATATGCAGGGAGGACATACAGACTCTGCACAGAAGACACCCCAGCCAAGAATCGAACTGGAGAACCTCTTACCGTAAAGTGACAACATTAACCGCTGCACCACTGTGCCACACCTTTGGTCTGGTGCAAAAATTGACTTGTATGGCTTTGTAAAATAATTTATAAAGCCATACAAGTCAGCTTCAGTACCAGACTAAAGGAAGAATATGTTGCAGATAAAGTGGTGATAAAAGTTTACATGATTTTGATATATTGCTAATGTAAAAACATACTTTTCCTTCCATTGAGCAAGGACCATATCGGCGTAGCTACTGGCGCAAGGTGTACCCATAGCTACACCCGATTTCTTCAAATAATACTCTCCTTCAAAAGCCAAGGCATTATTCTCTAGGACGACCTCTAGAAACTGGCATATAAGATTAATACATCCAATTAATTCCTTTACTTCAAAAGGTCCTTGCTAGTTACTGTCCCATGGATCAATTTTACTGAAATCTTTTATCATGACTTTGCTTCCATCTTGAATGTTCTCTCTTTCTGGCAATATTGGAGCCTTTTTCCATAAGTGGAATGCTTGCTCTCTGGCTATACCTTGGTATATTTCTTTGCAGGTCTTCCATCCATTGCTGATGCTTCGCTGCCTCCAACAATGGCCTCTCACTCTAGACATCCAGATCAAAAGGGAACTGTAGGGGCATATTCCTGCCTGTTATCACCTCGAATGGGGATATGCCCATTTTGTTATTGGGTGTGGATTTGATTCCCATCAGAATATTAGGTAAATGTTTACCCAATCATTTCCTTTTTCAATGTACATCTTTTTTAACCTGTCTTTTAAAGTTCTGTTCATTCTTTCCACTATCATTATATTAAGTATGAGTACAGTTGTCCAGTGTCTTGGTCTGTTTGCTATTTTAACACTTCTTATTACTTTCTTCTGTCTGAACACAATCTATTTCTTATGGAAAGGACAAGTGTAATTTTCCCTAGTCTATATTACCTCGTTATCTCTGTTCCAAAGAGTGTACTCAGTGTGTACTGCAACTTATAAATACTTTTCTGTCCAAATATTTGCTCTTTTTTATGTATAGGTTCACACTGTATGAACTGAAGTTTAAATTTTTACTTCGTTAATATGTTCTTCTGTATTAGGTTTTGTAGTAACTTTATTCAACTGTAACCATATTATAGGCAAAAACAAAACCACTGCACCAGATAAAGTTCAGACCAGGCTCCAAAAATATAATGCAAGAAATCCAAGCAGGCAAAGGACACACACAGCATAAAACCAAACAATTCATTTAGTAAGAAACATGTAAGCACTTTCCCGTAGTACTCCTATACTTCATTAGACATAAAATTCTGTCACAAGCCTAAACATTTTAAACACTGTTAAACCAATTACTGCTAGCAGCCTTTTTCCCTTCAATTAAAACTTAGTGGAAACCAAGTGATTTAAAGTAACCTAACACTTTAGCAAAATAAGTACATTTTTAATATGTTCCAACCATAACTTGTGTAATAGATTTCAGATATAGTAAGGATATAGTAGTATAGTAGAGTAAATTTACTATGAATGGTTTTACTATTTATAACTATAGTGCTGTGAATCTGGAAGAAGAACATTTTAGTTTATCTAAGGGATTGAAGTACATACCTATGAGGAAAGGTGATATAGCTAAAACTCTTTTAGAAGTCAAAATGTTTTTGAGAAAAATAAACTTAGGTTTGCTGCTACCTTATGACCATAACTTTACCCCCACACAATTTCTAAGAAAAAGTATAGTTAATCCACCGCTTAACCCTCAATTAAAGAACTTCGAGAGAACAGTTGAGAGGGAAATTAGAAAAAGTTTTGAACATGTGAATTTCAGAGATAACAATGGAAAAAGAAAAGAAAGTGTTATTCAAACTAAGGAATGATAGGCAAATTAGAGTGATGAAGCTGGATAAGGGTGGGGGTATGGTTTTGATGGATGGTTTACTATATGAAGGAAAAATGAATAATATACTAAAGGATTCATCTAAATATGTTATAGTATCGCAAAATGAGATCAATACAGGCTATAGTAAAATAGATGTAGCCCTTGATGACCTCTTGTTGGAGGGACTGATTGACCAAAAGGTGTTTAATTATTTGATGGTAGATAAGCCAAGAATTCCTTCTGTTTTCGGTATTCCGAAAACACATAAGAACAAGTTGGACACCCCCCCCTTAGATTAATTGTATCTGCGGATGGTTCCAAGACTCTACCCTTGGCCAAATATGTGGATGGCAATTTAAAAAAACTTTGGCTTAAGAGGAAAAATATTCTAAGATATTCCTGGGACCTACTTAGAGAAATTAATAACGAAAATTACAATGATGCGATTAATTTTATTACCATTGATGTAGTTGATCTCTTTACAAGCATTCCCCATGTAGAAGGCCTACAGCTTTTAGAGGAAATATTATTTGAGGACAACAAAATAAATTTAAATGAGAGGTTGGTGTGTTTAAGTTTGATGGAATTGGTTCTAAAATATAATTATTTGTATTCCAAAGGTGAATTTTACCATCAGACTAAAGGCATAACGATAGGGGTTGCCTGTGCCCCCACATACGCCAATCTCATTTTGGCTAAATGGGAAGAAAAGTATGTTTTCAACTCTATTTACAAGGACTCCTGGTATTTATACAAGCAGTTTTTGGATGATATATGTATCTTCTGGGTGGGTCAAGTTAACTTAATTAATTCATTTTTAGAAATTTTAAAGAACTCTCTGTCCTTCTTGGACTTTACTCATAATTTGTGTCACAATAGATTACAGTACTTAGATATTGAGTTTTACAGGAAGGACGGATGTTTTCATTCTAAAATTTTCAGGAAATCCACCTACTCTAACTCCTTTCTGCACTTTAATAGTGCCCATCCTTTTTACTATAAGAAGAATATAGTTAAAGGACAATTTATAAGAGCAAGTCGTATGACGTCAGAAGATACTGAATTTGAACTAGAATTGGTTTTCCTAGTTAATTTATTTAGTGCTAGGGGTTATCCTCTGGAAATGTTAATTGAAGTGAGGAAAGAGGTTAGTACAGGAAGAAAAGAAAAATTTAAACCCATCCTAGGAGAAAGGACAGGCATAAATAATCACAACAATGACCAGATTGTTAGCCATAATAACCATAATGGCACTTATGATTTTAATAAGGCTATGATTTTATGATTTTAATAAGGCTATGATTTTATAATAGAGTGCAAGTGCTAAAGTTACTAGGAGAATTATTGAAAATGAATGGAAAAAATTCATAGGATTCCCTGACCTTAAAGGTTTACCCCCAAAGATCTTAAATTTGTTCGCAAAAATTCTATGAATCTGAAGTGTCTGCTTGAGAACGGGGAACATAACACAAATAGACAGAAGGTAGGGACATATAAATGTGGACGTTGTGCCCAATCTAAGTATATTATTAATAGAGACGAAATTTTTCTGGCCAGTAGAAATAAAAAAATACATAGTAAAGGATACTTTAATTGTGAGTCAAACAGATTTGTTTATCTGGCTGTATGTGGATTCTGTGAATCCTTTTACATTGGTAAGACTGAGTGGAAGCTCAAGAAAAGAATCTATGAACATTTATATGATGTCCAAAATAAAAAAAGAAACAAATGCCCTATTTAAGAATACCTTGTAGTGTCCTCAAGTTAAACTCTCTTTTTTCGTACTAGAGGGAGTTACGAAAGAAATTAGGGGGGCCTTTGGGAAGAGAAAATTGAATACAAATATTTATGGTGGCAGCTAACTTTAGAAGCATCATCCCCTCCTGGTTTAAATGATAACCTTTCTATTACATCACCATTAAAAATGAGAGCTGCTAAGTTATAAGGTCTTCCATTTTTAAGTAGCTTTTTTAAGCAGTTATATTAGAGTGTTCAGATAATTTTTTATTTTTATTTTTATTCTTTGTTTCTACAGTATTTGATATAGGGTCCTTTTATAAATGAGTTTTAAAATGTTTTTATGAATTAGGTCATTATCATTCTTTGCCACTAGATGGAGTGATCACATTGCTTATGCATTTTATTGTATGTTAATTTATTTTTTGTACTTAGATATTTAATGTTTTATATTGAATTAATTTTAACATTAACTGAAAAAATGAATGTTCTCAAGTTTTAAATGTTTTTAATTGAATCTCACATTGAATGGACATACATTCTTCGAGTCTTTTTAATATGGTTATGTAGTTCACCTAATGTTTTTGGGCGGCCACAGTGGTGCAGTGGTTAGTATTATCGCTTCACAGCAAGAGGTTCTCCGGTTCGATCCTTGGCTGGGGTGCCTTCTGTACGGAGTCTGCATGTCCTCCCTGTGGTCGTGTGGGTTTCCTTCGGGTGCTCCGGTTTCCTCCCACATCCCAAAGATACGCAGTAGGTGGATTGGACACTCTAAATTGGCCCTAGATGTGAGTGCTTGTGTGTGTGTGCCTTCTGTGGAAGGTTGGGCGCTGGGCTGGCAACTCGACACTGTAAAACTCCACTGCCAATTATGAGCGGAGAGGTGATCCGCTGTGGCGACTCCTAACCGGGAAAAGCCGAAAGAAGAAGAAGAAGTTCACCTAATGTTTTTGAATGAATTCAATTAATTGAATATATAATTGTATATATATAAGGAAGTGAGTTCATTCCAGTTCCGCATCTGATGAAGTCATTTTTTCACGGATTGATGAAAAACGCTTGAAATTGTATGTTAGCGTTTTATGGAGTGATGTAACTGTTTCCTGCTGTTAAACTTGGTTCGTACTGGTTTGGAATCACCTGTCCTGGGCATTTTTTTTAGATTTCAGATATAATAAGTAAGACATATATTGCAGATATCTAAACAATATAATATGCATCATACATAAACCATTTCATCATGATGTTGCAAATATACTGATATTTTAGAAATTTAATGCAGAACTATGTCAACAAAAGCTGACCTAGTCCTGCCATCCACATAGTTAACTAAGTATATACCTTATATGAAGTTTACAATAAAAAACATGAGCTGCTACATGAACGCTCTTCAATCTATTAAGATGGTCAAAAAAACATAAACAAAAAAATCTATAAAAGTAAGTATAAGTAAAACCAAGCATCATAGCTAAATACTGCTGACATAAAAATATGTGTATATATAAAAACAGAAAATGTATGCATAAATAAATGAATAAATAATATTTAGGGAGTATGTATGTGTGTGTGTGTGTGTGTGTGTGTGTGTGTGTGTGTGTGTGTGTGTGTGTGTGTGTGTGTGTGTGTGTGTGTATGTATATATATATATATATATATATCAGCAGACACACCTATGGCCCATGGCCACTCCATATTGTTGAATGCAAAATTTTCCTTCAAACACGAATATATTATTAGCAAGCACCAATTCCATCAACATACATATAGTCTGTATGAGTCTGTTGTCAAAATCATTATGCCTTCGCAAGAAATCTCTCATATATTGTATGCCTACCTCATTTGGTATGCATGTAAATAACGAACATACATCCATAGTAACTAACATATCTGTAGCACACAATGGCAGCTTCTGTAACTTATCATATAGCATAGTAAGAAAATGATGTGAGTCTTTTAAAATAGTGGATGACTTCATTAATAAAGGATGTAGAGTTTTTTCTAAATAAATGGATATGGGCTCTGTGGCCCAACCTTGCCCTGCCACAGTTGGCCTATAGGGTGGGTCAGATAAAGATTTATGGATTTTAGGCAAGCCCTTTATAAGGGATATTAAAGGTTTCTCAACATATACCTAGAAGACAAACAGTCAAATAATTCACTATAAATATTATTTATAACTTTTTGTATCTCTGTAAGTTTAGTAAGTCTATATAAGTACTACTGTCTGACAGCATTAAAGTCATATTTTTTTATGTAATCTTTACGGCTGAGAATCACTGTAGCTTCCCCTTTATCAGATAGGGAAATAGTATTGTCCTGATTAACTTGTAACTCCTGTAGAGCAGAAAATTCACTGGATGTAAGGTTATAAAACCTATTACATGTATTTACTGGATCTTTATAGTACTGTAACAAATCTTGCTCACACATCTTTAAAAATGCTTCTATTAAAGGGTGAAAATCAGGACAAAATGCACAGCAGAATCAGAAAACATATAATTCAACATCGCATTACAACAAAACAACTTCAGATCCACCATTACATCATTAAAAGCACTACTAGCTGTAGGTATAAAAAAAGTGCTTTATCAAGGACTCGTAATTGAACATCAGTCAATGAAACACCTGATAAATTGTATACTAATTGTACTCTGTTTGCATGCCTGTTAGAAATACATTTTTTATAGTAGTATATAATAGTTTATATATAATAGTCTGCTTGTATATATGCACATACCCCTTGTATATTATTTATTTATTTATCCATACATATATTTTCTGTTTTTATTGTGTTTTTTATATATACACTTATTTTTATGTCATCAGTATTTAGCTATGATGCTTGGTTTCATTTATACTTATTTTTATATATTTTTTGTTTGTGTTTGTGTTTTGAACATCTTAATAGATTGAAGAGCGTTCATGTAGCAGCTCAAGTTTTTTATTGTAAACTTCATATAAGGTGTATACTTGGTTAACTATATGGATGGCAGGACTGTTTCAACTTTTGTTGACGTAGTTCTGCATTAAATTTTCTAAAATATCAGTATATTTGCAACAGCATGATGAAATGGTTTATGAATGATGCATATTCTTTTGTTTAGATATCTGCAATATATGCCTTATTTATTATATCTGAAATCTATTATATAAGTCGTGATTGAACATATTAAAAAATGTACTTATTTTGCTAAAGTGTTAGGTTACTTTAAATCACTTGGTTTCCACTAATTATTTAATTGGAGGGAAAAAGATTGCTAGCAGTGATTGGTTTAACAGTGTTTAAAATGTTTAGGCTTGTGATAGAATTTTATGTCTGATGAAGCGTAGGAATACTACGGAAAGCGCTTACATGTTTCTTACTAAATAAATTGTTTGATTTTATGCCGTGCATATCCTTTGCCTGCTTGGATTTCTTGTAACCATATTATGTAGTGGAGCTTTTCTCTTGGCCCATTGTGTCAGTTGGACTTTCCCAGTAAGCACATGTCAAGTAAATAAATAAAAATACAATTTATAACTCTAAAGTTATATGCAATAAAGACAGTTTTTAAGTAGCAGAAAAAAATGAGCGCAACAATTAGTGCTCAGGATTTATTTACCAGAACTCAAAACATAACATAATAAGAGCTCTTACAACAGAGTGGCAGTGCATGTGTACATAAAAAAATGTGGTGAAAAGGCATGATCAATAAATTACAGTTTTATAAAGGGAAGTTCTAAGCTATTCCAATGATGAAGGTTTAGTAGGTCAATTAGTGCTCAGGATTTATTTACCAGAACTCAAAACATAACATAATAAGAGCTCTTACAACAGAGTGGCAGTGCATGTGTACATAACAAAAATGTGGTGAAAAGGAGCGCTGGTTTCCCTTTACAAAGGGGGGGGGGGTTCCTTCTGATCCAGATAATTACCGGCTCATTAGTTCAATACATATGTTATAGTATTGGAAAGTCTGATCACAGCTCTGTTACAGAGGTAAGTCGGGGATCTTGACCTCACACACCATGATCAATAAATTACAGTTTTATAAAGGGAAGTTCTATTTTTGTATGCTTGGCAGCATTCTTTGAACAGCTATTCCAATGATGAAGGTTTAGTAGGTCACAGCATATATGAATACATTAAAAGCATTAAAACATTTACTGTTTTATGGTAACTTGACTTACACATCTATACTGTGGTCATCATTTGATCACTGTTGCAGTAGCCTTAGCTATATTTATGGACTACCATAGCTTATGCTGACTGGGAGGAGAAAGGATGATGGTCCATGACTCCAGGAGTCTGTGGAGAATGATCTTAGCAAGGTGTATGCTAGACTTGGGGAAGTAATCTAGTTTAGTAGCCGTAGCTATATGAGTAGACTATCACATATTATACTGACTGGGATGAGGAAGGATTAAGGCCAGGAGCAAAATCTGCTCTAGACCTGGAGAATGAATTTAGTTTGTAGTGCTTTGTAAAGGTATTCCCAGGGGATTAAGTTGCTGCTTATAGAATACTTCTAGAATCCAACCCTTTCCAAAATGCCACTGAAAAAGGCAAGGTCCTGGAAGAATGAGCCTTGACCCTGCCTGGAATTATTGTGTTGTGGTGGGTATAACAAAAGATAATAGCATGTGACAACCCTTTGGAGATAGTCTGTTTTGACACAGGTTGTCATTTTTTTCCTTCTTTCATAAGAAATGAATAACTGATCAAAATTTCTGAATGTTTTAGTTCTGTCAAGAAAATATCTGAGTTGTCTGTGGATATCAAAGAATGAAGAATCATTTCTTCTTCATCCTTAGGTTCTGGAAATAAAACAGAGAGATGAATAATTGCCTCAAAGTAAATTCAGATGTAACACTCTAGGTATAAAAGAATTAGTTCTCAAGGAAACCCTCTCTTTGTGGAAAATGAGATAATGTTGACTCACCATGAGAGCTTGCAACTCGGACATTCTTTTTTCTCATTTTCTTTCTATATGGTATTGGTTCAGAGTTCATAATTCATAGTCAAGTACTAGGTAGCATTCCTTGTGGGGCCATTTTAAGCCTAGTCAATTTTATCTCTGAAGATGGGAATCAACCCCTATACCTTGTGTATGTAATATAAACACCTTAAACGGTACACCGTGGCATGGGATTTGATATCAACTGTTGACACTTCTCTTGATTTGTGCCACTTTCATACCATCTTTGATAATCAAATCATGCTTGACTGTTACAAGTCTTCTCTCATGCAGTACAGCCATCTTTTTGGCTGGATACTTGTTTCTTCTTGCCTTCTTCCTGTCTCTTCCAAGTCTTCTTCACCTAATCATCTTCTGCTTACATTCTCCTTAAGTGCCATTGTATGTCACATATTTCTAGCAAGGTGCTAAAGTCACCTCTCCTGATATATATGTCTACACTGTCCAAAATGGAAAACTTGAACTTGTAAAAGCTGGGCATAAAAAACAAAAAACTGTTGCGTCTGTATAAAGTGTTATCAGTTTGTTGTTTCTTTAAGGAATTACAAAGTTCATAGATCCTTTGATATGGCCCCTCAACTATTTTGCCCACATAAAATGCTTCACACTTATCCCAGCAAAAAAGCAGACAGGTGTAGTGTTTGCTATTGTTTGATTATATCCATGAACCAGTGCAAATTGGGAATGCTTTATACTGACAGCTCTTTATGCCCTGATTTTAGGAAAATCAATAATTTAATTTTGGACTCTGTAGACTTGGTTGCAGGAAAAGGACTCTAGCAACTTGTTAGAAAATGTGGAATTGAATGTTAATTAAAATAAAAAGCTAATGTAGCTCCAGAAATGCATGCTGCTATCTCCATTAGGCATTTATTGAAGTTACACTGACAAAGATGACAAGGTGATAAATAAAAATTATAAATCTGAGACTTCTGTTTGAAAAAAAAAAAAAACATTTTGTACATTGGGATCTGAAGTAGGAGATTCATTTGTCTGCAACCTGTGGGTTATGGATCCGATATCGGATCCGAACCGGCATGGTTTACCAGCTATGGATCCAAGCTCTCAGCTCCTCCCCTCACCCATAATGCCCTGCTCTACCCTCATGACCTCAGATCTCGTTTGCCGCGCATGGTGACTGGATTGGTTTCTCAAGCTCTCAAGCTAAGTGCTAGTTTTAAGTGTTAAATTTCAAAATTTAAAAGTTTTTATTGATTTTTTGTGTGAAAGTGTAGGTTTCCCCTTTGATATATTTACTTTTTAGAGTTAATCTAAAAGTTATATCCCTCCTCGCTGTTAGCGTAGTGTGTGTGTGTTGGGCCTGTGAGTGTATTTTTTGTTGTTTAGTTACTTTTAGTTTTAGTAACTACTGTGTTAGATTGGGATGGCAGAACAACCCAAATCTATCTTTTCTAAATGCTCCGAGTGTGGCCATAAGCTTTCCCCAGCTGATGGCCACACTCGGTGTGTTAGATGCCTGGGGGTTGAACACCTCACATCTGGATGTTCCATTTGTGCAGGGTTCAACCCCAGGGCATTGAAGGAGTGGAGGTCCAAGCTTGTCCTGGCGGGCCTTTTACCGCCGGACTCGGCTCCGACCTCCGCTCCTTCGGGAGTAACCGTACCCACGGTTATTCCTTCTGCGGCACCCCCTCCTCCTCCTGGGACTCAACCTCCCGTTTCTGGTTCGGAGGAGAGGGATGCTAAGAAAAGGGACCAGAGGGAGAAGCACCATAAGCGGCGGGCCGAGACCTCTGTTTCGGCCCCACCAGCCAAGCGGGCTTCTCCCGGCCCGTTGTCGGCTCCATTGTCGGCTCGGTCTCCTCCTTCTCGGCTCCGGTCTCCAGTGTGTTTTTCACCGGGACCTGAGGAGGAGGAGACCCGATCTCCGTCGAGGCTATCGAGGAGGCACTCCAGGCCTACCTTGGTGGCCTCGTCGAGATCCACGTATAGCCTTTCGGATGCTGATCTGGACAGGATGATGAGAAGGTTCATCCAGGCCCAGATGCAGATGGGAGTGCTCTTGCCCCCCCCCCTCTGGGGGGGAGCTCAACACCCTTTTTCAAACCGATTGCTCCTTCTCCGACCCGCTATCCGGGTTTGGAGCAGCTGGAGCCGAGCAGCCGGGCCGGGTGGGTCGGTGCCGATAGTACTTTGTGCTTCGGATCCGACCCTGCCCTCGAGTGCATCGGATCCGACCTCTCGGAGCCTGGATCCGAGCCTCGGATCCGGGGGGATCAGTGCTCCTTCGGCGCCGTCTGTGTCGGAGCGCACTGTCGCCGGATCCGGCGCTTGGCGCCGGCTCGATCCACTCTTCGGATCCGAGGGGGAGCCGATTGTCGGATCCTTTGGTCGAGGTCGGCTCCCCTTCGGCGTTTGATGTAGTGGAGAGGGCCCTGTTGAGGGTCTCCGGACCCCCGGCACTTGTTTCGGCTCCGTCCCGCTCTCCCTCTGCACTGGGCCAGGCTTCCACCATCCGGCCCTTGGGACAGCCTGCTTCTGTGCCCCAAACTGCTCCAATGGAACAGGTTGCTGCTTGCGAGGAGTCCTCTGACAGCCCCCCAGAGGATGTTCCTCACAAGCATACGTGCAAAAGGAGGCACATTGACTCCCCGAGTCTCTCACGGAAGACACGGACTTGGAGGAAGGCTCCCCACGGTCACCCCCCGAGGATGTCTCATTTGGGGACATCATGGAAATGCTCCGTATAAGGGGGGGGTGGTCTGCCCCCAAGTCTTCCTCGGACGAGTCCGTGTTCTTGGAGGCATTTGAAGCGGGCCCGTCTACCTCTTGGGTGTCCCTCCTGCCGACACCCTGGTGGACCTCATTACCACCAGGGCGTGGAAGGAACCGGACACCGTGGAGCCAATTCCTAAGAGGCCCGATAGGATCCTCAGCCCACCGTCCGACCGTGCCCATTGGAGTAAGGGGCCTCCGGTAGATGCCATGTTGACGGCAGCCACCAAGAGGGAACTTGCTCAGGAGAGTCCCTCAGTCCATCCCCCGAGCAAGGAGTCTCGGATGATGGACCGCTTGGGGAAGCGGATGTTTAGTTCAGCGCCCTTCTCGGTAAGGGCGCTGAACTACCTGGCACACGTCATTAGGATGCAGCGAGATCTCATTAAAGAATACGCTGCATCTCCCCCAGAGTCCATGTCGGAGGAGGACAGGGTGCTGCACTCCACCTGCATGGCCACTCTTAGATCAGTTACTAATACCTCTCGGCTACTCTCCCACGCCACGGAAGGCGCCGCTAGAGCCGCAGGGGCAGGCCTAGTCACTAGACGTCAGGCCTGGCTCCGTCACTGCGATTTTTCTGAGCCCTTCAAAGCATCGTTTGTGAACGCCCCCTTTGATGGTTCTGCCCTCTTTGGCAAAACCGTTCGCGAAACCTTGACCCAGAGCGAGAAGGACGGGAAGACGCTGTCTGCCGTCGGAATCTGCTTCTCTGCACCCCAGAGGCCCTACTCTAGGAACCAAAAGGGTCAGAAGAAGATGTGGTTCCGGAAGTCGCAGCAGTCCCAGCCTGCTCCGGACAACCAGTCCTTCCGTGGCAGAGGAGGACGGAGGACGCCGCCCTAGAGGCAGAGGGGCTCCCAGAAACTTCGGGTCCAGAGAACCTTTCTCTGAACGGCCCGCGCAACCCTGAGGGGTTGCCCGGCTGCTCCACTCTGGAGGCAGTCTGGGGGCGTTCGGGGCACCTAGCGGCATGGGAGTCCATAACATCAGACCGCTGGGTTCTCCAAATCATATCCAGAGGATACCGCATCCCTTTCCTTCACTTTCCAAAGTTGAAGTCCCTCCCAGACGTTCCACCCGGTCAACGGGAGGCCGCTTTGGCAGAAATTGGCCATCTGCTAAAGAAAAGAGCCATCCAGCCCGTCCCCCCAGACCAGATCGGATCAGGGTTCTACTCCAGGTTCTTTTTAGTGCCAAAAAAGACGTGGGAGCCAAGACCAATTCTGACCTTTCTCTCTTGAATCTGGCAGTCCCCAAGGAAAAATTCCGAATGGTCACTCTGCAATCTATTCTCCCCCTTCTGGGAGAAAATCACTGGATGTGCTCTATAGACCTCAAAGATGCGTACTACCACATCCTGATGGACAGGCGCTCCAGGAGGTTCCTCCGCTTCCGGCTGGGAGCCAGTCACTACCAGTTCCGGGTCCTTCCCTTTGGTCTCACCACAGCCCCAGGGTGTTCACCAAAGTATTAGCAGTGATAGCGGCCCACCTGAGGCTTCAGGGGTGCAGGTCTTTCCCTACCTGGACGACTGGCTTCTTACCGCCCCAACAAGGCATCTACTATTATTGGCGAGACTCCTTTCTCCATCTTGCTCCCTTTCTGGGCATTACAATAAATACAAAGAAATCCAACCTGGCGCCCACACAGCTCTTAGATTTTATAGGGGCCAGGCTAGACACAAGGAGTTTACGAGCCTTCCTCACTGCGGACAGAGTTCAAAATCTGCAGCTCCAGGTGCGGGCCATTCTCCACTCAAGTTCTGTTCTGGCGGAGTTGGTCCTGAGGGCTCTAGGGTCCATGGCGTCTGCTATAGCACTTCTCCCTCTTGCCAGGCTCAATATGCGCATCCTCCAGTGGACTCTCTTAGTACAGTGGTCATACCTTGCTCTCCCTATGCATCATCCCATTGCGATCAGCAAGGCTTGCAAGCGGTCCCTCCTGTGGTGGCTTCACTCTCCAGATCTCCACGGAGGCCGCCCATTTTGTGCTTCTCCCCCCCTCGCCACGGTGACCACGGACGCCTCCCGCCTCGGGTGGGGGGGCATTTTGCGGGCCGGACCGTCCAAGGCACGTGGAACGATACAGAGACCTTACTGCATATCAACGTTCTAGAGATGAGAGCAGTGCTCTTAGCGTTGCTAGCACTTCAGGACTTTCTTCCCTTGGGAACAATTGAGATTCAATTGGAAAACATGTCTGTGGTCTGGTACATCAACAAGCAAGGGGAACAAGGTCTTACCCCTTTGTCGAGAAGCCATGAGAGTTTGGGAATGGGCAATCTCCACCAACCGCTTTCTAATAGCAACGCACATTCCGGTCGGTCCAACATCCTGGCGGACAAGCTCAGTCGCACCATTCTGACCCCTTACGAGTGGTCTCTCAATTTTCAAGTAGCGAACGCATATTCGCACGGTGGGGAACTCCTTCATGCGATCTTTTGCCTCTCCCTCAAACACCAAGTGCGACAGTTTTTCGCTCTGATACCCTCCAGGAGGTTCTCCAAGAGACGCTCTGGTGCATGCTTGGCCACCCGGTCTTCTTTACGCTTATCCACCCTTGCCTCTGATGCTCCAAGTTCTTCAGAAAGCCTCTCGGGTGGGTTGCAGAATGATTCTCATTGCTCCGTTTGGCCTCGACAGATCTGGTTCCCCTTTCTAAGGTCTCACTCGGTGAATCCTCCTTGGATTCTAGATCCCATTCGGATCTGATATCCCATCCATCCTGCATACCTCCTCCGAACCTGGACAACCTGAAGCTGACCGCTTGGCTGCTCCAGTTCCACTCTTGATCAGGACTCCCGGTATTTCGTCACCTGTTAAGGCAATACTGGTGGCAGCTCATAAACCGTCCACTAGGAAAGTCTACCGCAGCAAGTGGAAACGGTTTTCTTTGTGGGCGGAGCGGCAAGGCCTGAATCCCTTCACGGTTCCTCTCCCTTAGTGCTTGACTTTCTAACCACTCTTTTTAACGATGGTGCCAGCAGTTCCACAGTCAAAGTACAACTGGCGGCAATTTCTCATTATCACATTGGCCATGACTCTAATCCTCTTATGTCAGCCAAGTTGTGTAAAATTTTCCTTAAAGGTACTTTTCTTCTCAGGCCCCTGTAAAACAAGCGGTTCCTCCTTGGGACCTCTCTTTGGTTCTCCAGGCCTTGACCCCCCCTTCGAACCAGCGGCTACGGTGGATCTCAAATTCTTGTCTTACAAGACAGCCTTTTTGGTAGCCATTACATTGGCCAAGAGAGTTTCAGAGCTTCAAGCATTATCAGCTAAACCTTCTTACTTGGTATTTCATCCGGACCGTGTTTACCTCAGGACCAACCCGTCCTTTCTTCCTAAAGTTGCTTCTGAAGCAAACATTAATCAGTCCATTAACCTCCCTGTTTTCTTCCCCAAATATGAAAACAAAGGTGAATACAAGCTTCACTCATTAGATGTTCACAGGCAACTTAGATTTTATCTAAACAGAACGGCTGGTCATAGGCAATCCGACCAGTTGTTTATTTCCTTTGCTAAATTTAATTTGGGCAAGCCAATTTCTAAAGTTTCTCTGTCTCGCTGGATTTCACAGTGCATCTTATTGGCTTATCAAGCTTTAGGAAGGCCCGCACCGGAGGGTGTACATGCCCATTCAACCCGGTCAGTATCTACCTCGGCAGCCTTCAAGGCTAGGATTCCTCTAGATGATATTTGTGCAGCAGCCACGTGGGCTTCATCTCATACTTTTATTTCCCACTATAAGTTGGATCTTGCATCTAGGGTAGAGCATCATTTGGCTCAGCGGTGCTCCGGAATATCCTTCCATGATGGCCGCCCAAGATTCAGGTAGCTGGGGACTCTGTCCCACAGGTTGCAGACAAATGAATCTCCTACTTCAGATTTAGAAGTTATGTACTCACCATAACGTTCCATCTGAGTAGGTGTATTCATTTGTCTGCAACCATCCCGCCCTCCTATCCCCCTGGCCTTTCAGTTTCCTGCATATTATCTGTTACCCTTTTCAGGGTGTTTTTGCTGTTGGCAAACTCGATCTGAGGTCATGAGGGTAGAGCAGGGCATTATGGGTGAGGGGAGGAGCTGAGAGCTTGGATCCATAGCTGGTAAACCATGCCGGTTCGGATCCGATATCGGATCCATAACCCACAGGTTGCAGACAAATGAATACACCTACTCAGATGGAACGTTATGGTGAGTACATAACTTCTAATTTTTTAACTTTATTACACACTTTTTTTACTTATTTTAATGGTTTACTGTTGTACATTGTGACATTGTACCAACTGATTTACATGTAATAAAATTTGTTTTCTGTATCATTAATATTGTATATAGACTAAAGATATCTTTGAGTAAAGACAAGAGAGTAAGCATACGTTTTATTTCCTGTTGATGTTTTTTTCAGTAAAAGTTAGGTTTCATGATGTTTTGTTTGTGTTCTTCCATTAGACCTTGTAGCTTCAAATTCTGATCTAGGGCATGCTTACTTTTTTTCTATTATAAGGTGCCCTCCAAAAAGCTTGAATACTCATACCGTGAAGACAAGGACACTTCTGTCATTTTCTGTTATTGTGAGTCTTTCACACTGTTGTACTTTCTTTGTCCATGCCTTTTGCTTCGTTATATTCCTTAAAGGGTTTGCATTTCTCTAAATTTTAGTGGCGTCTCTAAGAACTGTTTTTTTCCATTATTTGTATTTGCATATTTGTTTCACATAAAAGTTTTTTGCTACCATGATGTTCATTCTGATATTTTACCACTGATCTTGTACTCCAGCCATACCCATTTACTAAAGGTTTCTTGAGATACTCATTCTGTTTTTGAAAATTTATGTATTTTATAACTTGAATGACAGGCTAGTATAATACTCTTTAGAAATATTTGTATAAGTGGTCCTCCCATTAAGTGTAGAGGATAAAAAGAAATAATTTTGGTAATGAAATGTTCTATTAAGATATGTAATTTCTAAATCAAATGCAGTTATTTCTATTTTTTATTTATAGAAGCCTAAAGAAGATGTACTATTTATCAATTTGTGCAGCTGGAAGAGAGTCCCAGCACCTCAGTCAAATTCAGAGCCAGTTCCCCTTGGTGGTGGAAAAATGGAAAAAATGCTGAATGGACCAGGTACTAAAATGTTTCTGTAAAAGGAATAACCCGGCCTGTCTAAAAGTTTGTGTTTATACCTATTGTCATCCTTTCTTATGCAGATTTTTTTCATCTTCTGTAATAGTGGCTATTGCTGTCAGTAAGGAAGATGTTTTGTTTTGTAACAATGGCTAGTGCTATCGGTAAGAGAAACAGACAAAGCTTTTCCATGTTCTGATTAGTACAACAGCAGTGTTTTACAGAAGGGTGCAAAGGTATACTTGAATGTGTAAATGAGTAAGTTAATACACCTGTTAGGGGAAAAACAGACATGCCCCCAAACAAGGGAAACAGACACAATGTGTTTGCTTGTAAATAAACTCTGGCAAGGTGTAAAGCATTTTTTGGAATATCTTAGGGACTTAAGCCACCAAGAAGTGCCCATATCCACTGGAATCTTGCATTTTTAGAGGACTTTCATAGTCACTGCATATAAAAGAACAGTGTAAAGTGTTTAAGGTCTGATGTAAACATAGCATGACCTCAAGTACAAAGCCTGAGAGATCCCTTAATGTTTATATGTCCTTAAGGGTGATACAGAACAGGTGAGCACCTCCACCAGTCATAGGTTCATAGGTAGGTACTAGGCTATCTGCCCAAAGGCATTTATAAGCCTAGCCAGAATGTGTTGGCTTTCACCACCCCCTTAGATTAGTTCCCTGTACCTCTGCCCAGCAGAGCCACTGAAGTGATCCCCGGGGTAAACTTTCTGTTTCCCATCCACTCTTCAAGGTTTCTCTTGAAGAGTGTTAATGAGCTCTGCCTAATGTAGATTGGAATCTTGTTTCAAAGCATGGGAAGTCTCTGGGACAGGAATCTATCCCTCCAGCATGCCCTATTTATTGTTGTGGTGAGGTTTAGATCCCTAGAGCATGTGGCACGAGGGTATAAGGTTTTCTTTAGGTGGAGCATGTCCATCAATTCTGAGTTGGACGTGGCCTTGTATGTCAGGCAGAGATCATCTCTGAGTAGGCGGTGTGCAACCGAGTACAGCTGGAGGTTCTTCAGTCGAGCTGCATAGGGCATCTGTTTGTGGCCAGTGATCCTCTTGGCGAGGTACTTCTGTGGTCTTTCCAGCTGTTGCAGGTGTCTTCATGATCATTGGGTATTGTTAAATAAATACAAAAAAAAAATAGCCTACTGTTGTTTTCTGCATCCGGTATTTTGATTATGTTGGTATTGCATACGCCTATTCATGTAAGCATGAAATTCATAGATTCAACACTGTTAGTTCAAAGCTAAATAGATGTAATCCAATATGAGTAAATTTGGAAGATGGAGTTTAGGAAATACTGAAATCACACCGTGCAAATAGTTGTTTTGGGGATATACTTCGTACATAGGGCTGTACCCACCATACTTCCTCTGCTTAATATTTCTAACTGCAAAGCTGCAAAACGTCAGAGAAAAGTAAAATGCTTTAATTGAAAGTGTTTTTAGCTGTCTCCAAGGGTTTGCAAACTCATGATGGCATAATTAAGTCAGGAATGTGGAGAGGTCCAAGATGTAAGTTGGGATGCTTGTTACCATGCAAAATATAGTTGTTGTGCAGATATGTAAAGGCTGCCAGCCTAGCTAGATAGAATTTTTTGTAGATAATTGTATCTCATTGTAAATATGAATATAATCTACAAGCGTGTCCTATTAATTGTAAGAAAACTGTGTTAAATGTTGAATTTCAAAAATGTAACCACAGTGCACTCTGCTGGAAGAAAGCTGATAAGTCAAGCATTATATGACTGATCTCAAAGCTTGGAGACATAATGTCTGGACTGAGGAATTCCTTCTATTGTTTTGAGACCAGAGTTAATTGTTAGATTTTACATATATAATGTATTTTATTGCTGTAGTTTCCTGGCCAGGTGCAAGATCAAAGAAATGTTAAAACTCTGAATTTCTGTTAGCCTGGGAACCAGAGAATAATTATGTAATCTAAAACAAGTCAGCAGTGATGTATTATTTGTAAGACGGTCTCAGAGAGAGAGAATCAGAGCATTTTGGATTTTGTCTGAAGAACATCACTCACCAGTACTTTGCCTTTCCTCTATATGTAAGTTTATTTAGAATTGTGATTGCTCTTAGAATTAGATAGGAATTTAGTCAGATTTAGTGTAGCTGTTCTTTATATTTATGCCAGACTATTCTACAGTATTATTTGAAGCATTTTCCTGTGATTTTTGAACTCTTGACTAGCACTGTGTTGAATTGAGAAAACTTGTCTTGTGTTTTTATTATTTGTTAGTAAATATTTTTAAACCTTTCAACTGTGGCTGTTTTGTGCAGAGATAATTTAAGCTCTAGAGTACATTGCATGCATTTAGTGATACTGTACAGAGCCACTCCAAATAAGCCTTGCTGTTCGTCACACTTACTAATTGGATAATAATTCTGCACAGTATATATTGGACTCCTTTGGGAAGGGCCTTATTGGCAGCTGATAAATAGGGGTGCTGGTGGCAGTGGATTACTACCTTATAGCCTGGACAGAAAGGGCACAGCTAGTGAACCTGTGCCAGCCTTCCTCAGGAGTGTCTGTGTGGTTGTATATAAATCATATTTCAAAGTGTGTTTGTGTGTCACTTACTTGGCAGGAACACAAAGCACTGGTTGGACAGAGGGAGTGCTGGGAAGACGTGGCTTGGAGCCCCGGCTAAGGAATCCATTCTGTAGCTGTGCCAGTGGGGAGTCTTATTGGGGATCTGGAGAGAAAGGGAGAAACCAGCCCCAGACTGACTGTGATCTATGTGTGCCCTTAAGGAAATTGTACTTTACTGTGTGTGTATTTGTTATCCTTCCCAATGTGGACGCCCCTCACTGGTGTTAGTGGTGAAGATTGAGGCTCCTTGATTACTGGGCCAGTGCATGGGTATCACAGTTTTATTTTTCTACTTTCTTCTGTAGAAACTAGCCTTGGTTATTACTTCGGTAGTATTTTGTATTTTCTGAATTTGATCTTCCATATTTGGTCTGTTCACACTCAAACCTATTCATGTAGAACCATATTGGTGTTTTAGGCTGGTTGTAACTGATTCAGTAATACTTATGTTTCAGCCCTATTACAACATAAAGATTGTGGTTGCTGCTATGCAGTCATTTGCTGTAATCTATTAATGCATACCCTGGAGTGGTGTGGTCTGTAACAGTTATAAAATGACTGCATTTTTTAAATGTTTTTAAATAATGAAAAAAGTGATGTGATATTATTTTATGTTTGTACAGATTTAGTGCAGATTGGATGTTTGAATTTTGCTAATAATGCAATTTTGAAGTCTATCTGTAAGTATAAGCACATATTTTGAGAACTGTAAAATTACAAATGAAAGTTGTTCAGCACACACTTTTCTTCACTTTATTGAAATTAATTTATCAGCTAGACATATAAACTGTAAATTACACAAACAAATAATGTTAATGTGCATCATTCTCATGGTACAATAACCTTTGGCTATTTGGGTAGTATCCTGCCCAGGATACAACAACCGGCCATCTATAAAAAGCTCTGGCTTTCTCCCCCACCAATGACTGCTGATTGGACAAACCCTTGCAGGGAAATCAGAAGTCAGGGTGTAGAAAACTTCATTGCTTTCTTGCATTCTCAAGAGAAAGCAGCTTTTAGGCTTCACAGGAACAGCAGCTGGTGTCAGGTTACATTTCTGGCAGGTAAGTCCTCAGAAGGGAACCTTTCCTCACATAAATTGTTGCCCTTTTAAGAAAGTTTTTTTTTTAACATAAAACAGTATTTCCCATTTAAAAATACCCATATTTTTACTAATATCAGAAGTTCCTGTTGGGGACTTTAGAAGGAGACTTATCATTGATTACTGGAGCATATCATAGTGATTAAAATGGCGTTTGAGACATTTTATTGGATGGTATTGAATGTAAGAGTAAGGATGTATTTTTAGGGGTGGCAACTTATTTTTTATTTTTGGTTCTTGTGTATACCTCATGACAACTTAACTTCATTACTAGATTTCTGTCAGGGCAATATTAGAGAAAGAGACTTTGATTTCTGACAGAAATTATTGTGCAATGCTTGTGCTTTTTGCTTTTGAAGTAGGATTATGTCAGGAAGTGTAAGTGGGCATGCTGCTTTTCAACACTTGTCTGACAACTTACCTTCTGATTCTTATCCGCAGCACCGACTGGCAATCAGGCTTCTTTCTCGGCTACAGCATATATTCTTATTCTGGTCCTGCTGTTTATTCTTCTTCTGTACCTACACACAAAAAAAATAATAAAACAGAAGAAGGGGCCTTTGCCTACACTGTGGGCTCAGACTGTGCCACAGCCACTGGTGGGTGATTTTGCAGAGGCTGATTGTTACTCAGACCACTCACTGGTTTCTATGGGTTTCTCTATTGTAGTCCCTTCCACTACCATGGACCAGAGGTTAGCCATGTCCTCTGCAGCTGATCCAGTGTCCAATCTGGCCATGGGAAAACCATCTTCTTTGGGTCTGGGAGGTTCTTCTGGAGATTCTTCTTAGGGTGGTCGGTGAAAGAAGCCTGTTGCCCAGAATCAGGTGTCAAATTTTGGTCGGTCTTCCAGCAGTGTCCCTAGAAAAAAGAAACAAAATATTAGACATTGCTCATCTAAGGACACTTTTATGATTCATAAGGATAATTTTCATACCTTGGCTAGAGGTTTATCAGAAATCCATACCAGACAGTATACTGGCTGAAGAATTTCCTGAGGGCAATGTGTCAGAGGAATCTGATTTAGACCGATACAGGGCTGCTTATCCTGTGAAATCTCAAGATCAAGACTCTGATTCAAAACAAAAATTGGTCCTCTACAACTCCTTTAGAGGGGTTTTCCTTTTCTGAAATGATTTCCAGGATGCATGAAGTATTTTTGTGGGAACAAGTGGATGTTCCCCCTGAAGTGTGGAGATATTATGACCTGTTGCATGTGGATATGCTGCACTCATTATCATGCCAGTCTTGGAGGATGAGTTAAATGCTGCTTGCAATAACCCTGACTCGTAGTCTTCAGTCCTCCAAACAGGCAGGCAGACTTTGTAAAGTATTTCAAACTAACAAATTCATAGCTGTGCAGACAGTTTGAGGGATTGATCTGCCTCACTTCTTTCAGACGGAAGTTCCTATTTGAATCATATTATTTTTAATGTGTATCAGGTGTCTAAATATGCTTTGAAGAGTGTATATGATTGTACAGATATTGTGTCTAGGGACACTGCTACTGATTTGAGAAGATCTGCCTCAGTATGTAATCAAAAGTTTTCTGATGAGATAAAGTTTGAGATTTTAAACTCTACTTTAGCTAAGGATGTTTTGTTTGGCCTTTTGCTGTTCAGGTTATCAATCAGTTTGATGGAAGCACGAAAGTGATTCAGGGATTTTCTAAGGTTTTTCAAGCCCCCTCAGTAATAAATGTTACAAATCATCTGCTTCCTTCAAAAGACAAAATAGACATTCCCTGCTATCTGCTGCAAATAGAGAACCAAAAATAGGTAGCAGGAGTCGAACAATAAAAACAAGTGATATTTTCAGAAAAAGGAGCAGAATGCTCCTTCAGAATGAAATGTCAGCATTCTTACCACACCTGTCCTTCGCCTGTGTCTCTAAATCTGTCCCAAAAACTGTCTCTCGATCTTTCCCTTTGGCAACAGATTGTTTCAGACAGATAGGTGGATACTAGAAGTGTCCTTAGAAGCTTACTTTTGGCACTGGATACACTTAGCTTCTTTAGGGGAATTCCTTCCCATCCACCCAACCATCCAGAGTAATTTCCTCAGGCTGTTCAACAGATGCTGACCCTATGAGTCAATGAACCTGTGCCTTTAGATCAAAAGGGGGCGAAGGCTTCTACTCCAGAATATTTCTAATACCAAAGAAAGAGCTTTCATGGAAACTAGTTCTAGACCTTTCCTTTCTCAACCTGTTCAAAATGCTGAGCCTACTAAGTTTGGTACCAGTCATTCCTTTTCTGAGTTTTATGGTCACAGGCTTCAGAAAATTTCTCAGATTCTCAGTATATTTATCACCTGTCTATATTAACCTTTGGGCTATCATCAGCTGCAAGGGTTTCTAGAACTTTTGTAGCTGCAGTGATAACTCAGAGCAGGGCACTTACATATTTCTTTGTTTAGATTACTTGTCTGTCTTTTCAGAAATTTTTGCCAGATGTTAGAAGTCCTTAACATGGGTTCTTCACTCATTACCGGTCTGGGGTTCCAGATAAATGTTTAGAAGTCCTCCTTGATATAGCACAAGATTGTATTTTTAGACTGCCTTACAGACTCTTCTCTGCAAAAGGCTTGCCTAACCCAACAAAAGGTGGATTTCTGACTTGAAAATTTCCTGAACTTCTTCAGTCCATCTCACACTTCAGCCAGAGAATATCTCATGATTTTAGGGTTCCTGGCTTTCATGATTCATCTCACCAGGTTACACATGAGAAAAAAAAAAATATATATATATATATATATATATATATATATATATATATATATATAATATAAAATATAAAATAAACATGTGGCCCCAACACTCTTATCCTCTGGAATGTCAGATTGCAATTTGGGGCTTTATCAAGATGGAATTGCATTGGTGGAGACTGCAGATTGCTCAGAATCTAGGTCTCACTATTTCTCCTCCTGTCCAAACTCAATCTGCAACTACAGATGCCTTGGATTTTGCTTAGAGATCAGTTTCTAAGGGGGTAAGGATACAACATGTTGGACTCATCATACAGACCAAAGCACGTAAATGTCAATGAGATGTTAGCTGTAATCCACATTATAAAATCTGTTTATGATCTGGGTCCTTATCAGTTAATCGAGTTTTCAGAAACTCTAACTTCATATGGTCGAGACCCTATGATAGAGTTTCTGAAAACTTGAAGCTTTTGAATGGAGATTGCGGTACGGAGATGATCGGGAAGTGTACCCTTTTCCTCACTGTAGTGCGATCTCAGAGTTGGTATACATAATTTGCAGGGAGTGTGGGGGGCGCAGCCTCCTACATGGGGGGTTCAGCAGGCCTTTCCCCAAGGAAAAACATAAAAAAGGTAGATTTTTGTGGTTTTTTTTTTTTTTTATGTTCGAGTTTTCGGAAACTCGATCATGTGGTCTCTATGATATTTTTTTCTCGTTTCCAAAAAGGCGATCATCTGACATAGACCCAAACAAACAGGAGGACACCAGGACTTATCCCAGTGCAGACTGGCTCCAATGGCTCGGGAGGTAGTTCTTCAGCATTGTTTAACCCTCTAAGCATCTTACATCATGTCAGAACAAAATATAGTAGCAGACAAGCTGAACAAAACCAAGATAGACCCTGACAAATGGAAAATAGATTCTTAGGTTCATAGATTAATGCTAGGCCTTCAGTCTGCAGACTGTTAGTAGCCTAACCAACAACCAGAGGTGAGAAACAAACCCTGTACCTTGTATATGTGAGGTAAAGACCTTAACCATTCTGAAGATTTATAAAGACTCTCCAAAAATCACTTTGGGGACTCCCTTCTGGCCCAGGCAACATTGGCTCCCCCTTCTTATGGAATTGGGTCAGTGGCAATTATCACAAACTTCCTAAGATTAGGTTCTTGTGTGAATAGATTCAATCTCCATCAGCTTAAACTGACTGCCTGGATGATTCAATTTTGATACCTTTTAGGTACCTTTTTCATGAGGATGTGCAGCACAGGATCATAGCAGGTTACTAGGTTAATGACCCTAGGGATCTTACAAGCCTAGCCAAGTTTTACCATTTCCACGATCAGCTCCTATCATCCCTATCCAGAAGGGACATAGGTGGAATCCCTGGGGTGAATTTACGGTTACCCATCCAGTCGTCCAGATTGCACTTGAAGTGGGTCAGTGAGGTGCTCTGGTTGACATGAAGTTGGAGTCTGTTACAAAGGTGTGGTAACCTCTGGGAAACAAATCTGTCCCTCCAGCAGGTTTTATTAATGTCACATGGCAGGTTAAGACCATAAGAGTGAGTAACCTGTGTACCATTTGACTTATGGATATGCAGCATTTCCAGTAAAGCTGGGTCAAAGATTGCCTTATATGTAAGGCAGAGATCACCTCTGAGTAGTCTGTATGCAATAGAATAAAATGACTGTGATTTGAAATGATCCTCATAGGACAGATGCTTTAGACCTTGACTTTTCCTTATGAAGAACCTTTGTGTAGATACTAAAGGAGCAATTAATCTTGTTTTTGGGAAGTTGTATGTTAAAAATAACTACATCAGAGGAAGTTAATAACTAACACCAATCAATGTTCAGGTAGTCCAAAATAATACTACAGTCCCTGTCTCAAAGGAAATAGCCAGTATCCTAGTTAACAAACTTAATACAAATTTTACTGCACCCACAGTTATAGCTATTTCTCAAGATCCACAATCCCAGTCACCCCCTTTATTTGCTGTGAAACAAGTCCTCTTAGCCCTCTCAAATACCACAAATTCTTCATTAATGGGCCCTGATAACATACCAGGTTGCCTGATTATCGGTGCCAAATGTGGCCTTTCTGAACCCCTACTTAACCTCTTTAATCTAAGCCTCCCCACTGGCTACATTCCTGAAGCTTGGAAAATGGCCATTGTAAAGCCATTATGCAAGGGTGGCCCAAACATGGACCCTGGTAACTGTATGTCCGTATGCCTCTCTAGCCTCATTGAAAATCTCTTAATCCTGAATCCCCATTAATTAGGCTCTGTCAGTGCAAGGTCCTGCCTCTTTAACCCCATTAATTGCTTTGAAAAAGTAACTGTAGCAGTGGATAGGGGTTATACAGTGCATACAGTATATTTAGACCTATCCAAAGCCTTTGACAGTATTCCCCATGTAGATATTAATGATGGACTTGAAAATCTGAATTATAAATCGTTATATTTTGCAGTGGATAGCTGACTGGTTGTCTGAAAGAGCTTGTGTGGTTAGAGTCGCAGGTTGATTAGAGTTGCAGATGCCACTTTTGAAAGCAGTTACCAATGGTGTATCACAAGACTCAGTTTTGATCCTGTCCTGTATGGCATTTTATTTCTCAGGCTTTCAGGCCATCACTCCTGGCCTATGGTTAACTAAGCTTTCAGATGATTGTAAAGTGGGTGTTATTCTATCTTCAACTGACTCACAATTGCTCAAAAATCAGATAACTGTAAATTGGGTTTTGTTATTCGATATTCAACTGACTCACAATTGCTCCTGCATTGGTTAGATTATGTTAAAAATTGGTGCAAGGACAATGGTGTCAAATTAAATGTAAGCAGAAAGTGTAGCATAGTTCATTTTAGTAAACAAAACAGTTTTGGTTACCATATATGAGATGCACCACTCCAATAGGACACTGTTGTAAGTGATCTCAGCACTGTTGTTGACAATTCCTCAACTTGATGTCAGTTTTCATTCTGTCCTCAACTGATGGGTTCGGATCTGAACCGTTGGATCCAACTTGGCTGTTGCAAAAGCTTGTGGCAACTTAGAACTCTTGAGCTTCTCCCTTACATAGAATGCACCAACCCCAATTTCCCCAGGTCTCATTTGCCGCCTCCAGCAAAAGACATGGCTGTTAGTCTCTTGAGCTTAAATTTAGATGTGTTTTTTTTTTCAGATTACTGTCGTATTTCTTGTTCTGTTGTTTCCATTTGCCTTTCTTCTACTAGCGTACTCTGTAAAATACTATAATTTGTATTTTTTCTCCCTTTTCCTTTTCTACACTTGTCGTACCTCTTAACTACCTTTGTAGGTAGCTTTTTCCTCTTTCATTTCCCCTTTCATTTAACAAAAAAAAAAAGAAGAAAAACCTTTATAGTTTTTCTGATATATAATTAGTCTTTAAAGTTTATTCTTAAGTTTATATTTTTTGTTTGATTTTGTTTGATTTGCCATGCATTCAACCCAAGGGCTCTGACTGAATGCAAAAACAAATTAATATTGAAGGGTTTACTTCCATACTCTTTTAGTGAGGCTTTATCTGGAGCTTCAAAAGTAAAATCAAGGAAAATATCTCCCACTTCTCCAAGCAACTTCCACTGCTTCTTCTAAATCTTCAGTGAAGTCCTTGAAAAGATCTGTTCCAGATCCACCTGTTCCCTCAGCTCCGAAAAAGAAAAAGCCAAATTCTACAGATCTGACTTCATCCTTGGATCTGAGACACATAATGACACAGTCCTTGGATCAGACTGTTTCTTCAGATCTGAAATGCTTAAAAATTAAACACACCTTGGATCAGATCCCCCTCGGATTCGACACAAAGGCCTGATGATGTAGTTTTACCCAGAACAAAAGAGCCCCCCCCCCAGTAGACCCAGTTCCTTCCAGAGTTCCTTATCCCTTCTTAGAGAGGGCAAAATATCCTTCAGGGATGTCCACTTGCTCTTTCAGAAGCTTTATGGAAGACTGTGTGGAGAGGTTATTGAGCAAAATTATTTTGTCACAGAGCCAGTCAGTCATCCTTCTGGCTCCTAGCCCTTTAGGTCAGGAGATCCATACTTCCAACACGTCACCATTGCCAATTCCTCCTCTGTCTCCTCTTAAGGTCACGGATCACATGGATCTGAGTGGTCTGGGTCCATCAGCTTTGGATCCAAAAATTCCTTTGTTCTTGAATCAGAGGCTTGCTCTGAGCTTTTCGGTGCAGTCAGATCTGGAAAGCTCTCGGAGCCAATTCTACCCTGTCAGGTCCAATGTGCTTCACTCAACTCTGAGGATTTTGGAGCTCTCTGTACACCTCAGAGCCTTGGCAATGGTTAGTTCTGCTCCAACTTCAGCCTTCAGTGCACTGGGGCAGGGCTGGACCATGGATCAGGGAATGGCTTCTCATATCTGTGGTCCTATCCCTCACCGGGGAGGTCTGCCTTTGCATTCATGGAGAGAGCCCTGTCTGCATCCCTGACTCAGACAGCACCTATCCCCTCAGATCTTCTGTCTACATCTGTATCATCTCTGTGTCTGGAGTCTCAACTGTCCTCTCCACAGAGATAGCCGGTACCGAAACCACAGGCTACCCATCAGGGTATCCCCACTTTTTCTGACACTTCCCCAGAGTACCCCACTGAGGAGGTCCCTAAGAAGAGAACATGCAAGAAGAAGCATTTATGTTATCTTGAATCTGTCACTGAAGATACAGATTTTGATGACAGCAAAGGGTCCCCACGGTCACCTCCTGATGATGTCTCATTCAGAGATATCCTGGCAATTCTAAAACAGAGATGTAGCTGGAAGTCCATCAACCCTTTTTCAGAGGAATCTGTACTCCTGGAGGCGTTCAGTACTGGCCCATCTACCTTCTGGGTGACTCTGCCCGCTGAAGAGCTCATTAATTTGATCTTGCAGCAGGCATGGCAGGATCCAGATATCTTTGAGCCAATCCCCAGGAAGCCAGATAAAGTTATGACTGCTCCAGAGGATAAATAGTTATGGTCCAAGGGTGTGCCTGTTGATGCCATGGAAGAAAGTTCCTCTGTTCATCCCCCCAACAAGGAGTCCTGGATGATGACAGATTCGGGAAGCATGTCTGTGCTTCAGCAACCTTCACCTTATGGTCACTGAATTATTTGGCAGATTTCACGAGACTACAGAGGGATTTGATTAAGGAGCTATCAAGTACCCTCTCAGGATCTGTTTCTGAAGAGGTGAAAGCATCTGTCACTTCTCAGTTGGCTACCCTACAATCGATATCCAACTCTTCCATGAGGCTAATTTCTAATGTAACAGAAAGAACCTCTAGAGCAGTGGGTTCAGGCATTGCCATTAGGAGACATGCCTGGATGCACCTATGTGATTTTGTGGAGCCCTTTATGTGTTCGTTCATCAATGCTCCTTTTGACGGCACATCTCTTTTTAGCCCCAAGGTTAAATATACATTGTTCAGGTGTGAGAAAGATGGGAAGAATCTTACTGCTGTAGGCATATGTTTTCCTACCCCTCAAAGATCATTTTCAAGGAAACCACAGAATAAGCACACTTGGAGGGCCAACTAAGAAAGTCCAAACACAGTTTATTAAATGAATAAAATAAGAATAAGAATGCTTAACATTATCACCCCATTTTCATCTTACAAAGAAACTTCATCAGATAAGAGCATACCCAATTAACAGACCTTATTTATATACTTGAACCACCCCATTAAATCAATTAATCAATTTGTACTAGACCAATCTTGAGCAATCTTAAAAAATAACTAAGAACATAATGCAAACTTTTAAAAACACTTAAAAAATGCTGTTAAAGTATCCTATACCTCTACATGTCGAAACACATACTCTTGTAAATATACATATTTATAAAACTTAATAAAAAACATTGTAAAAATTAAACTGTTCAAATAGTCATTCTGTTACAGCCCCTAAGTCATCCTATACTACCGACTAGTGGCCATGTATTATACGTATTAGAGTTTAGCTGCCCTTAACTTCAAAACTGGTGCCAGGGAGACTGTATAGTTCAACCCAGGTAACCTACTGGCTTCAAAAATAAACTGCCAGTAAAGTTCCCTGTATTCTAACCTGGTCTGCCAAGGTTCACGTCTAATATCCAGATCCACTATTTCAACAACAAAAAAGTTAAAATCAGCCCCCTCATAGGTATGTTTATATAGTGCATTAGTTAAATTCTTTTTCTTGATATCATATTTGTGTCTGTAAATCCTTACATCCAGTTTAAACGAGAGGCGGTCTGGTGATTTTAATAGTTTTCCTCATATGTTAAGGAGTGGAAATGGCGATAGCGAGGACGCCAATTTAAACAACAGTTCTGCTGCCAGTCGAGCTATTAACGGACAAGGTGACTGTTCAATTAAATTCTTTTTCTTGATATCATATTTGTGTTCGTAAATCCTTACTTCCAGTTTAAACGAGAGGAGGTCTGGTGATTTTAATAGTTTTCCTCATATGTTAAGGAGTGGAAATGGTGATAGCGAGAACACCAATATAAACAACAGTTCTGCTGCTAGTCGAGCTATTAACGGATAAGGTGACTGTTCAATTTTTCAAAATGGAGAAATGGACATTAATTTTGTTCTAAACAAGAAATATGTTTTTTTTCTGAGGACAGCTAATGGACAAACAAAATATTGTTTTTATGCCATTAATTTATTTAAGTTGGATGGGTTTTTGTACAAATTTAAAATGCTTGAATTGGACAATGCTTATCTAAAACACTGTATTGATTTACAAATAGTACCAAAAGGGTTAAGGATATGTAAATATCCTAACAACGTGGAAGAGGGCTCTTGATTTCATAATGAGTTAATTGCCATATTTGGTAAATGTGGGTTGAAGGTTATGAAAGCTATTATTAGGAACAATGAACAGGAGATGAAATCATTGTTAAAAATGATAGAGCATACCAATCAGATTTTAACTAATGATCTACTGTTGACTATTGAAGGTGAAAAAAATGAAGTATTTTGATACTATTAAAAAAGTGGAAAGTAAATGTAGAACTGTTTTTAATAGAAAAATGGAGAAAGTAAATAGGGATATAAAAGAGTATAAAGATAGAATGAGCTACCCCAAGCCAAGGTCAATTAGGAGACAATGGAATGATTATGACAGATATGAGAGGAATTTTAGTAGTAGAGAAAATGGACAGGGACATGATGTTTTACAAGATGGGCAAGACCAAGAAACTGGATACAATTTGGGGGACCCTTTAGACTTTTTCCATGCCTCTGGAGATTGGAGAGAATAAGAAACAAGGGTCCAGTCCATTGCAATTACAACAATTGGAGGGGGGGGCACATGGGTTATCAAAGATAGGACAGAAGATTAGTATTTCAAATGATGGGGTTATTTTTAGTTACAATGATTTTAACATATTTAATTATAGCAATGTGGATGTCAAGGAAGGCCATTTTAATTTATTGTCAAAAGGTTTTCAATTTATACTAAGAAGAAAAGCAAATGTCACTAAGGGGATTTTGGATTTTAAACTCTTTATTAGAAAAAAAGAATTTAACACTAATGTTTAACAATACAGATGGAACAAGTAGGATACAAAGCTCATTGACCAGAAAAAGTACATACAAACCCCCGTTACATCCGCAATTGAGAAATCTTTAGTTAATGGTTGAAAATGAGTTGAGAAAAGTGGCCAAGGATAATAAAGTCTATTCCAGTTTAACTAAGGAGGAATTGAACGTGCTACAGGACCTAAAAAATGATGTATCAGTTAAGGTAATGAAGCCGGACAAAGGTGGGGGTGTGGTCTTCATGGACAAGATTGTATATGAAGGTAAGATGATGGAAATACTAAATAACTGTACAAAATATATGAGGGTGTCCATAAATTAAATCAGTGTTGCTTACAGAAAGATTTTTTTATGTCTAAATGACCTTCTATTGGAAGGATTTACTGATGTGGACACCTATAATTTTTTACATGTACAAAAACCTAGGGTGCCTTCTATTTTTGGCATACTGAAGGTACGTAAGGACACCAAAGATCCACCACTAAAACCTATAGTATCCATTGAGGGTTCATTTACGGCCACTCTAGCGAAGTACATTGATGTGAAACTTAAGAAATTTTCCATGGCAGCTAAGGATTGTTTAAAAGATTCATGGGATCTACTAAAAAGTGTGAATAGTAATTTGTATGAGGAAATACTAATATCTGAAGTAGGATTGTTCATTTGTTAGCAACCTGTGGGTTACGGATCCGATATCGGATCCGAGCCGGCAACTTGTTTCAAGCTAATGGATCCGAGCTCCTAGCTCCTCCCTTCACCCATAATCCCCTGCTTAACCCTCCATGACCTCAGATCTAGTTTGTCGCGCTTGTGATGGCTGGATCCTTTTTGAGCTCTACAGATAAGTGGGAAAAAGTTAACTTTTTCTAAGTATTTAGTATGCCAACTCCTTCTCTCTTTCATAGTAGGCAAAAAATGGAACTCTCTTCCTCCTTCACTTAGAACAATACCTTACCCAGAATCTTTCAAAACTCAACTTTTCTCATTTCTATCCTCCAAACGCAAATGCTCCTGCTTTCACCCTACATAAATACAAATACATTTCCCCATAGAGCCTACTAAACTCCTGATGCAAACTTCACTACGTCCTCTCCTTTTCTATTTACCTTACTCAAACTTATTCCATCACCTTCTGTTCTTTCAATTTCTCTCTCAACTCTTAGCATGTATATAACACAACTGTCCAGTAATCACTGATGCCTATTTCTTGACAATTGATTCCTATTGCTCTGAATGTAAAAACCTGCAACTTTGTCTTATTGCTTGTACAATGACAATTTATTATTTTACTATACCTGTTTTGCATGAATTCATACTTGTATTTTTACCTCTGTATTTGAAATTTCTTTTTGTAACCTCTTATTGTGTGTAGTGTGTGGTTTTTTTTTGTGGAGCTTTTCTCCCCGGGCTTCCACTGAAAATGGGCACTTTCTGGCCCAGTGGACTTCCCCGGTAATCAAACTGAAATAAATAAATAAATAAATAAATAATATTTTTCGTCAGGAATTTCTTTTTTAGTTTAAATTAATACTTGTAAAGTGTGTCTGAGTTAGGTTCCTTATTTTTTAATTAATACCCTCCCTTCACTGGTCGCTAGTGTGTGAGTGTTTGTTGATTGTCTTTTGGGGCCTGTGCGTGTGTGTGTGTAGTTGTTTTTCTTTTTCTTTTTAAAAAAAAAAAAAAAAAAAAAAAAGGAATGGCTGAGGCCCCAAAAGCCATATTTTCTAAATGTACCGAGTGTGGCCATAAGCTCTCCCCGGCTGATGGCCACACTCGGTGCGTTCAGTGCCTTGGGGTTGAACACCTCACCTCGGGCTGTACTATCTGTGCAGTGTTCAACCCCAGGGCACTGAAAGAATGGAGGTCGAAGCTGGTCCTGGCGGGACTTCTACCCCCGGATTCAGCTTCGGCCTCCGCTACCTTTGCTGCTCCCGTGGCTCAATCACAGCCTGTGGTGGTTGTCACTCCTGCCCCCCTGCCTCCAGCTGGGACTCAAACTCCCGCTAAAGTGTCGGAGGACAGGGAGGCCAGGAGGGAGAAACAGAGGGAGAAGCACCACAAGCGGCGGGCCGAGACCTCCTCTCCCTCCACTGCTTCTAGGTCTCCTCCTCCTTGGCTCCGATCCCCTTCTTTCTCCCCGGGGCCTGAGGAGGAGGAGACCCAATCTCCGTCGAGGTCATCGAGGCGGCATTCCAGGCCTGCCTCGGTGGCCTCTTCGAGATCCACTTTCAGCTTATCAGATGCAGACTTGGACCGGATGATGCGAGGGTTCATCCAGGCCCAGCTGCAGATGGGAGTGCTCTTGCCTCCCCCCCCCCCTCAGGGGGGGAGCTTGACACCTTTTTTCCACCCAATTGCTCCTTCTCCGACCCGCTACCCGGGTTCGGAGCACTCGGAGCCGAGCAGCCTTGGAGCCGGGGTGGGTCGGCGCCGACAGTACTTGGTACTTTGGATCCGACCCTACTCTCGAGCCTGTCGGATCCGACCTCTCGGAGCCGTGGTCCGAGCTTCGGATCCGGAGGATTCAGTGTGCCTTCGGCTCCGTCCAGGTCGGAGCACACTGGTCCCTCTGATCCGATGGTCTCGGCGCCGGCTCCGAACCCTTCATCTGATCCGAGTGGGAGCCGACTTTCGGATCCATTGGAGAGTGGCTCTCCCTCGGCATTCGATGTTGTGGAGAGGGCTCTGTTGAGAGCATCTGGACCCCCGGTCCTTGCATCGAGTCCTCCCTGCACTCCCTCTTTGCTGGGCCAGGCTTCCATCACCCGGCCAAAGGGACAGCCTGCTTCGATGTCACAGATAGTTCCATTGGAACAAGATGTTGCTGGCGAGGCCTCCTCGGACAGTCCCCCCAAGGAAGCTCCCCGCAAGCATAAGTGCAAAAGGAGGCACGTGGACTCCCCTGAGTCCTTAACCGAGGACACGGACTTGGAGGAAGGGGAAGGCTCCCCAAGATCACCCCCTGAGGATGTCTCCTTTGGAGACATCATGGAGATGCTGAGAATCAGAGGTGGGTGGTGTGCCCCCAAGTCTTCCTGTGACGAGTCCGTGTTTCTGGAGACATTCGAGGCAGGCCCGTCTACCTCCTGGGTGTCCCCTCCAGCCGACCCCCTGGTGGACCTCATTACCACCAGGGCATGGAAGGATCCGGACACCGTGGAGCCAATACCGAAGCGACCAGATAGGATTCTTAGCCCCTCCTCAGACCGGTCACATTGGAGTAAGGGCCCCCCTGTAGATGCCATGTTGACGGCAGCAGCCACAAAGAGGGAATTGGCTTAGGAGAGTCCCTCAGTCCATCAACCGAGCAAAGAGTCCCGTTTGATGGATCGCTTAGGGAAGTGAGTCTTTAGTTCAGCGACCTTCTCAGTAAGGTCTCTGAACTATATGGCACATGTCATCAGGATGCAGCGGGATCTTATCAAAGAATACGCTGCATCCCCCCCTGAGTCCATGTCGGAGGAGGATAAACAATTGTACTCCACCCGAATGGCCACTCTGAGATCTATTTCAAACACCTCTATGCGGCTGTTGTCCCACGCCACAGAGGGAGCAGCTAGGGCTAGCGGAGCAGGCCTAGTCATGAGACGTCAGGCCTGGCTCCATCATTGTGACTTTATGGAGCCCTTTAAAGCGTCCTTCGCGAACGCCCCCTTTGATGGTTCTGCCCTTTTTGGCAAAACAGTTTGCGAGATGCTTGTCCAGAGTGAGAAGGATGGGAAGACATTGTCTGCCATCGGAGTCCGCTTCTCTGCTCCCCAGCAGTCCTTTTCAAGGAACCAAAAGGGTCAGAAGAAGATGTGGCTCCGGAAATCACAACATTCCCAACCAGCTCCGGACAACCAGTCCTACCGTGGCAGAGGTGGACAGGGAGGATGTCGCGCCAGGGGCAGAGGGGCTCCGAGAAATTTTGGGTCCAGAGAACCTTTCTCTGAGCGGCCCACGCAGCAGCCCTGAGGGGTTGCCTGGCTGCTCCACTCTGGAGGCAGTCGGGGGGGGCATTTTTTGAAACATCTAGCGGCATGGGAGTCCATCACAACTGACCGCTGGGTGCTTCGCATCATATCCAGAGGGTACAAAATACCAGTTCTTCATGTCCCCCGATCCAAAAACCTCCCCAATGTACCACCCGATCACAGGGAGGCCGCAGCCACAGAAATACAGCAGCTGCTAAGAAAAAGAGCCATCCAGCCCGTCCCCCAAGACCAGCTTGGATTAGGGTTCTACTCCAGGTTCTTTTTGGTGCCAAAAAAGACGGGGGATCTGAGACCCATCCTAGACCTTTCCCGCTTGAACCTGTCAGTAACCAAGGAAAAATTCTGAATGGTCACTCTTCAATCTATCCTCCCCCTTTTGAGGGAGAACGATTGGATGTGCTCTATAGACCTCAAGGATGCGTATTACCACATCTTAATGGACAAATGATCCAGGAGGTTCCTTCGCTTCCGGCTGGGAGCCAGTCACTACCAGTTCAGGGTCCTTCCCTTTGGCCTCACCACGGCCCCCAGGTGTTCACCAAAGTGTTAGCAGTGATTGTGGCCCACCTGAGACTCCAGGGAATTCAGGTCTTCCCGTACCTGGACGACTGGCTCCTGACCGCACCAACAAGGCATCTACTTTGCTCGGCCAGAGACTTCTTTCTCCATCTAGCCCCACAACTAGGCATTACTATCAATGTCGGCAAATCTCTACTGGCTCCAACACAGATCATAGAATTCATAGGTGCCAGAATAAACACCAGAGATTTGCGAGCCTTCCTAACTGCCGAGAGAATCAGAAATCTACAACTTTATGTGTGGGCTATCCTTCATTCAGAGGCTTCACCAGCGGAATTGATCCTGAGGGCACTAGGCTCCATGGCGGCAGCGATTACACTCCTTCCATGTGCCCGTTTGAACATGTAAGTCCTGCAATGGACTCTGTTAATGCAATGGTCCTTCCTATCCCTTCCTCTCCACCATCCCATTGCTATCAGCAAGGCTTGCAGAAGGGCGCTACTATGGTGGCGCCAAGCATCGAACTTCCATACGGACTGTCCCTTCTGCACCTCTCCCCCTATCACCACGGTGACCACGGACGCTTCCCGCCTCGGGGGCGGGGGGCATTACTCAGGCAGGACAGTCCAAGGCACATGGAACGATACAGAGACCTCCCTGCATATCAGCGTTCTGGAGATGAGAGCGGTGCTGTTGGCGTTGCAAGCACTTCAGAGCTTCCTCCCCACAGGAACGATTGCAATTCACTTGGAAAACATGTCAGTGGTCTGGTATATCAATAAACAGGGGGGAACCAGATCTTATCCTCTTTGCTGCGAAGCCATGAGAGTGTGGGAATGGGCAATCTCCTCCAACCGCTTTCTGATTGCAATGCACATTCCGGGGAGGACCAACATCCTAGCGGACAAGCTCAGCCGCACCCTTCTTACTCCTTACGAGTGGTCTCTCAATCCTCTAGTAGCGAAGCAGATATTCGCAACATGGGGGCAACCCTGCTGCGATCTTTTTGCATCTCCATCAAACGCCAAATGCGACAATTTCTTCACTCTAATCCTCCCACCAGGGGAATCTCCAAGAGACGCTCTGGTGCATGCTTGGCCACCCGTTCTACTCTATGCCTATCCTCCTCTTCCAATGATGATACAACTTTTACAGAAAGCCTCGCGGTTGGGGAGCAAGATGATTCTCATTGCCCCATTCTGGCCTCGACAAATTTGGTTCCCTTACCTGTGGTCTCACCTTGTGAATCACCCTTGGATTTTAGATCCCATTCCGGATCTCATCTCCCATCCATTGGACTTGCCAACTCCAAACCTGGACAATCTGAAACTGACAGCTTGGTTGCTCCAGTTCCACTCCTAGTTAGGACTCCCGATATCTCTTCACCAGTCAAAGCCATCCTCGTGGCAGCGCATAAGCCCTCCACCAGGAAAGTGTATCACAGCAAATGGAAACGTTTTTCCATCTGGGCGGAGCGCCGCGATCTAGATCCCTTTACGGCTCCTCTTCCATCCAATTTAGACTTCCTAACTAAACTCTTTCAAGAAGGCGCTAGTTGTTCAACTGTCAAAGTGCATTTGGCAGCCATTTCTCATTATCATGTAGGACATGATACAGGGCCCTTGATGTCAGCCAAATTGTGTAAAACCTTTCTCAAGGGTACCTTTTTACTTAGACCTCCTGTAAAAGAAGCCGTACCCCCATGGGATCTTACTTTAGTTCTTCAAGCCTTGACTGCTCCACCCTTTGAACCCGCTGCTTCAGTGGATCTCAAATTCTTGTCATGGAAAACAGCATTCCTTGTAGCCATTACTTCAGCGAAGAGAGTGTCGGAACTTCAGGCTCTTTCTGTAAAGCCTTCATACCTGATTTTTCACCCTGATAGAGTGTACCTCAGGATCAATCCCAAGATAACATCAGAAACCAACATAAACCGATCCATAAATTTACCAGTTTTCTTCCCTAAATATCAAAATAAGGGTGAATACAAGCTGCACTCATTGGATGTCCATAGGCAGCTTCGTTTTTATACCCATAGGACGGCTGGCCATAGACAGTCTGACCAGCTGTTCGTTTCCTTTGCCAAATTTAACTTGGGGAAAGCTATCTCTAAAGTATCTTTATCTCGCTGGATTTCCCAATGTATCCTACTGGCTCATCAAGCCTCGGGTAGACCCGCACCAGAAGGAGTTCATGCTCATTCCACTCGCCCCATTTCTACTTCTGCGGCTTTCAAGTCTAGAGTTCCTTTGGATGATATTTGTTCTGCAGCCACTTGGGCTTCATCTCATACCTTTATCAACCACTACAAGCTAGACCTGCTTTCTAGAGGGAGAGCATCCTTTGGCTCTGCGGTGCTTCGTAATATCCTTCCATGATGGCCACCCAGGGTACAGGTAGCTGGGGACTCTGTCCCACAGGTTGCTGACAAATGAACAATCCTACTTCAGATTTAGAAGTTATGTATTCACCATAACGTTCCATCTGAGTAGGTAGTTCATTTGTCTGCAACCATCCCCCCCTCCTTCCCCCTGACCTTCTTCGGATCTGTTAGTTTTTAGATATTCTTTGTTGGATATATATTGAGAGGCAAACTCGATCTGAGGTCATGGAGGGTTAGCAGGGGATTATGGGTGAAGGGAGGAGCTAGGAGCTCGGATCCATTAACTTGAAACAAGTTGCCGGCTCGGATCCGATATCGGATCCGTAACCCACAGGTTGCAGACAAATGAACTACCTACTCAGATGGAACGTTATGGTGAGTACATAACTTCTAATTTTATTACTGTAGATATTATAGATTTATTTTTTTCTATACCCCATGAAGAGGATCTGCCCTGGTTTGGGGAAGCTTTGAGTGGCTTTGACATGTTAGGTTTTAATGAATTCCATATTTGTTTGGTTTTAATGGATTTAGTACTTAATTTTATTTTTTTCGAAGGTGAATTTTTTCAACAGCATAGTGGTGTTGCTGTGGGAGCCAACTGTGCTCCCACGTACACTAATATTTTGTCACATTGGGAGCAAAAATACATATTTAATTCAGATTATAGGGGATGTTGGAACCTGTATAAACATTTTTGGATGCCTTCTGCATATTTTTGACAGACACTGAGAAGCTTTATGAGATTTTTTGATTACATGACCAGCACTACTACTTTTTTAAAATTGACATGAGGTAAAACACAATGAAGTAAATTATTTGTACATTAATATTTCAAAGGACAATGGTGGATTTAAGTCCAGAGCATTTCTTATCTCCATTACACCCACACTTTCAGAAAAGGGGTTTGGTGAAGGGGCAATTTGTTTGTATGAGCAGAATGATTTCCAACGATGATGACTACATTAGTGAGTGTCAAAGGCTAACTGATATGTTTAAGGCAAGAGGTTACCCCGAGGTTTTATTAAAGCAAGTATATGATGAGGTTTTAGAAGGGAGAACCACAAAATTTGCACCTATTTTAGGAAATGGTGGGGGAAATATGGATCAGCAAGACAGTAATAGAGTGTGAATGGCAACACACATGAATGTGCTTTAGTTATTACATATGATGGTGATTCAAGAGTGGTTAGGGATCTAATAGAAAGGGAATGGACAAATTTTCCAATATCTCTGACCTGAATATTATTTTTGAAAAGCCATTAAAATGGACATACCAGAAGGGTATGAATATTAAGAACATTTTAGAGAATAAAAATGTTGTTGATGATGAAAGAAAGCAAAAGAAAAAGGGCACCTGTCCACAATGTCTGAACATTAAGGAAGGAGACATGATATATTTAAGCGCTAGGGACAAATATATAAAAAGTTCAAGTTATGCCAATTGTAATACAAGCGGGGTGGTTTACATTGCTTTATGTAATGGATGTCAGGCGTTCTGTCTAGGGAAAATGGAGAAGTTTAAGTTAAGGATTTAATAACACAAGTATGATATCAAGAAAAATAATTTAACTAATGCACTATATACTTTGGCATGTGAGGGGGCTGATTTTAACTTTTTTTATTGTTAAAATAGTGGATCTGGATATTAGAGGTGGACCTTGGGAGACCAGGATAAAATACAGGGAACTTTACTGGCAGATTATTTTTGAAGCTATTAGGTTCCCCTGCATTGAACGATATGGTCTCCCTGGCACCAGTTTTGAAGGTAAGGGCAGCTAAACTCTAATACGTATAATACTAATACATGACCACTAGATGGTAGTATAGGATAAGACTTAGGGGCTGTAACAGAATGACTATTTGAGCAGTTTAATTTTTACAAAGTTTTTTTTATTAAGTTTTATAAATATGTATATTTAGAAGTGTATGTATTTTGACATGTAGAAGTATAGGATATTTTAACAGCAATTTTTATAAGCGTTTTTAAAAGTTTGCATTATGTTCTTAGTTATTTTTAAGATTGTTCAAGATTAGTCTAGTACAAATTAATTAACTGATTTAATGGGGTGGTTCAAGTATATAAATAAGGTGTGTTAATTGGGTATACTTTTATTTGATGAAGTTTCTTTGTAAGATAAAAACGTGGTAATAGCGTTAAGTGTTCTTATTTTTATTTTATTCATTTAATAAACTGTGTTTGGACTTTCTTGGCTGGCCCTCTGATGTATGCTTATCTGTGAAATAACAGTACAAACCAGCTGTAACCACAGACACCAGGGAGTCCCAAACAAGTTCAAACAAATACACTTTAATCGAACTGAGCATTTTCATGTAATATAACATAGACTTCATGTTTATATGTGATAGGGAATTTTTTGTATATATTTTTTTAAGGGTTATTTTTATTTAAATATTTTTTTTGGGGGGGGTTGTTTAAATGATGTTTTAACAATCTATTGTACAATGATGTGTTGTCATGTGACTAGTATGGTATAAATGGAGCTCGTTTCACCTGTTGTAGTAACTCTAATGAAGTCTACGTTATATTAGATGAAAGCGCTCGGTTCGATTAAAGTGTATTTGTCTGAACTTATTTGGGACTCCTTGGTGTCTGTGCTTACAGTTGGTTTGTACTGTTTGTTTGTTGACTGCTTCTACTTGGTTTTTGATGCTTATTCTGTGGTTTACTGGTCGTGTATCTGGGGCACACTATCCACTTTATTTTTGGTTTTCTGATCCTTTTCAAGGATTCATTGAGGCGGGGGTAAAATGTAGTTAAAAAAATCCAATGATCTTTCCAGGACACATGCAGGAGGTTCCCCCAGAGGCGGAAGGGGGATCTGAAATGGCAGACACTGCCCTTGCAGCAGAGGTGGCTCTCAGAACCAAGGATTCGAAGATTCTTTATTTGGTAAACCTTTTCAGTGCTCCTGAAAGGAGGCCCCCATCGTCCCCCTCTGGAGGTAATTGGGGGTCATTTGTTCTTGCACCAAAGATCCTGGCTAGAAATAACAGATTCTTTGGTGCAGAGGATCGTTTACAATAGTTATATAATACCATTTTCCCATTATCCTCCCAATTCAAGAAAATTCTGGATGTTCCACCCAATCAGAGGGAACAAGCAGCAATTCAAATTCAAAAGCTGCTAGAAAAAATCATCCAAAAGGTGCCCCCATACCATTTAGTATCTGGAACTTACTCAAGGTTATTTTAAATTCGAAAGAGAACAGGGGACTAGAGATTTGTACACTGGGCACTTCAAAATCATGTGGCACCCTTTTCTGCCCTGATTCATAACGTTCTTGATTTCTTGATGCTACTTTTAATCAAGGAGACAGTTCTTCAACAGTTAAAGGTTAGTAGGCAGCAATTTCTAATTTCCATATTGGATTTGGTGGTTCCTCACTCGCTTCTCATAAGCTTTGTAAAACCTTTTTACGAGGCACACTTCTGTTATGACCTCCATTTAAAGATCCTACTCCTCCATGGGATCGAACTCTGGTACTGCAAGCCTTGGTCCATTCACCCTTTGAACCTGCACATGACTGTGATCTTAATTTTTTTTCTTGGAAAACTTTGTTTTTGTTGGCCTTTACTTCAGCCATACGAGTTTCTGAAATTCAAGCCTCATATGTGAAACCCCATATCTAATTTTTCATAAAGATAGTTATATTATGAACTAATGCATCATTTTTGTCCAAGATAGTTTTAGAATCTAATATTAACTAGTCCATCAATTTACCAACTTTCTTTCCAAATTATTCAAACAAGGGTGAATATTTGTACATTTGTTGGATGTTCATAGGCAGATGTGTTTCTGTTTACACAGAACAAATAACATCAGAACTACAGATCAGTTATTTGTTTGTTTTTCTGATGTGAATCTGGGAAAATCAGTAACCAAAATTACTCTCACCAAATGGCTTACTGTACTGGCTGCATTTCCTTGGTTTACAACAAATTGGATATCCCTTTACCAAAGCAAGTTTGTGGTCATTCAACCAGGTACATAGCAACTTCCTCAGTTTTTCATTCAAGAGCTTCCATGCACGAAATATGTGCAGCAGCTACTTGGGCTTCCCCTCATACTTTTATCACTCATTACAAAGTATATTTGGTATCCAGAGGTAGAGCATCATTTGGCTCAGTGGTGCTTCGGAATATCCTTCCTTGAGTCCACCCTGGGATTTAGGTAGCTGTGAACTGTATCCCATCAGTTGAGGACAGAATGAAAATTGACAGCATCAGATAAAGAAGTTATGTACTCACCATAACGTTACATCTGTGTTGTCCATTTTCACTGTTCCTCAACTCCCCACCCACCAAGCCCCTCCTTTTGTTTTTTTTCTGGAAGAGTGAGTGGATATGAAATAATGTGTATACTCCCAAGCATTACAAAGCTCCACATATAGCCTTGGCTAAACTTTTCTATTTCTCTTTATATGCCTATATTATGTAAGAAAATTATTTCTTTATGCTTTAGCTAGCAAATAGGATCTGAGGTAATTGGGTTTGGTGCATTCTGGGTAAGGGAGTAGCTTGATAGGTCTAAGTTGCCACAAGCTTTTGCAACGGCCGAGTCAGATCCAATGGTTCAGATCTGAATCCATCAGTTGAGGGAGAATGAAAATGGGCAACACAGATGGAACGTTATGGTGAGTACATAATTTCTTTTTATTTGACCATCATTTTCTTCACAGTAGTTCAGAAAGCCTTTTATCTGGCTCATCTGATTTCCAAAGACATCACCACTAGATCCAGAAAAGTCTTAATTACCCTTACTCATATTTTATTACACCCATTATTTGTGTAAATATATCACACCACTTGAGAGACCTCAGAGACTCATAATTGAAAAGATCAGTGGCCTCAACATTTTTAGTTAGCAGGGGAGACTTGCAGCTCTTTCTTAGTACTCAGACTCTTACACACTTCTTCATAGCGATCTGTGTCTAACCTTTTGTGTCAATAAAAAATCCAACCCTGCTTGACCTCCTGTTCCTTTGCAGAACTGAATGGTACCTCTGTACTCAGTTAAGGGAACTAAACCTTCATCAGCAGATAAAAAGGCACTTTGAAGTGATAGCTTTATATTCAAAACTATCTCTTCCATCTGGAACAAATTTATTTTACATGTCAAACAGAGTAAACCCTTGCCATCTTCAAGTTAAACCTAGATAACTGGATGGGCAACCTCAAATTCTCTTGTAGTCTATCTTGTCTTGCCCTCCTTGAGACTAGAAATAACTTTTGGGTAGGCTTGAAATGGTCAGCAGACTTATTGTCTAGTACTTACCTGTGAACTTATGAACCACTGAAGAGATTTTCTAGTTGGTGCCTCGCCTATTACCAGGACTCTATCTGGGATTATTAGCGCTGGTTCTCAACATTTGTGTGAGTTACTGTCCTATGTCCTGTGTAGTCCTTTAGCAAGGTACATTTATCAGCAATTTCAGTATGTCTGCCCATGGATTCTACAAAGAGATTTGTTTTGTTGAAATGTAAGGTCACTTATACAAGTGACACTTAATTGGGATCTTTACTTTTGACTAGTAACTGGGACCAATGAAATCTCTTTAAGAGACTTCAGTAGTGTGCATGCTTGTTGGCTAGAAGTACAAAGTGACAGATTTTTTTCTTCATTACCTGTAGTATTTGTTTGTTGGGGCTAGAGTGAAGTGTTAATACAGGTAGAGTATATTCAGTTTTGGGAATGAGGACATTTCTTGCTATTGTCTGCTTTGCAGTTAGGAATAATAGGTGTGAGAGTTTGCAGTTGAGTTTCAGTAGTGAAAGTTTATTGGTGACTGTCTTGTCTGTATGCCTTGAGAATGTTAAGGCACAGTCAAGGAGGATTCCTAGATATTTTTGTTGTGTAACATTAGATATTATACTATTCATGTTATCCCTTACTATCATTTGAGGGAGATTGGACAGTTTTTGAGTAGTAGTAAATGGCACAGAGCTAGACATTTCTTTATTAATTATAATATATTGTAAGCCAATTACAGAGATTAGTGAAATTACCCTATAATGCTGCTGAAGAACAGAAAGGGTTTTATTCACCGATGAAAGTAGTAAATCATCTGCATACATAACCATATCGATATGGGGTAGATCATACGATAAGAAATGTATAAATAACAAGAACAGTAAGAGGCCAAGAACTGATCCCTGGGGAACTCCATTTCACAGTATATATTTGTAATATTTTATTACAAAAATTCATATTGTCTCCGGTATCGAATGCCCCATTTTGCTAGGAGTCAGTCTTGACATATTTGCTGACTAGGCAAGTAAAATTTCATTCTATAATCCTTTCAAGTGTACACTGTCTGCGATATTTACCCAAATATGGCATTTATGTGCGTTTTATTGCTAAACGAGTGTAAATTTAAAAGAAAAAAATGCAGACTGAAATCTGACCGTTTTTTAAAGCAGAAGCACATGATGATATAGTACAATTTTTGAGGTCCTGTCAGGACACTGAACCTCAGGATTGATGCTTTTGGTCCCTTCTAGAGATGGCAGTTAATGTATGATGTCAAGCTGCTCCCTAACCATAACCCCCAGCTGTTGTTGTGTCTCCCAGATCTCATTGCCAGCATTCTGTCAACAGTGTCTCCAAACATCTTGAGCAGTAAAAGGTTTTCTGTATCTTGTGCGACAGCTAAGTGCAAACTGTTTTCTAGTTTTCTCCTTGTGTAAGGATCATTATGTTTCTATACCTCTTTTTTGTTCCTTTGTTTACTTTTAGTTTCATAGGTGTGTACTAGGCTAATGGCCCTGGAACCTTACAAGCCTAGCCCATAGGATTACCCTGGCATCGTGCCACCCGACCTTATTCCAATGCCTCTGTCGAGTAGAGTCACTGGAGTGATCCCTGGAGTGAATTTTCTATTTCCCATCCACTTGTCAAGATTTCTGTTGAAGAGGGTCAGTGAGGTGCTGTGTTTGACATGTATGGGAAATCTATTCCATAGCATGGGCAGTCTCTGGGTTATGAACCTGTCCCTCCAGCATGATCTGCTGATTGTGGCAATGAGGTTGAGGTCTCTGGAGTGTGTGGTGCAGAGGAATTGGGATTTCTTTAGATGTAGCATTTCTAACAGAGCTGAGTCAGACATTGTGGCTTTATAAGTCAAGCAGAGATCACATCTAAGTAGGCGATATGAGACAGAGAATAGCTGGAGTTTTTTTGAGTCTATCCATGTAGGACAAGTGTTTAAGGTCTAGGATCCTCTTTGTGAGGTACTTTTGCAGCCTCTCCAGTTGTTGCAGGTGTCTAGTGAGGTACATACCAAATGGGGCATTATACTCAATGATTGGCCTAATGAGGAAACAGTAGAGGGAGACAATGACCTCTTTCTTCCTGGATGCAAAACCCTTAGTAATGAGATGTGCCACATAGAAGGACTTTCTGACCACAGTGGCAGTGTGGTGGTCAAAAGAGAGGTTGCTGTCAACCTCTGTTCCCAGATCTCTTATAACACCTTCTGTGTTCAGTGGTCTACCATTGATGTGGTAGCTCATGGGAACTGTTTTTTTCTCAAAGGAGATGACGACACATTTTTTGGCATTGTGCTTAAGGCCATGGTTCTGACACCAGTTGTTGGTCTCAGTGAGGCGTTTTTGTAGGATGTCAACATCACTTGGGGAGTTAATAATGGCACCCAGCTTGCAATAGTCTGCGAACTTTGTCAGCCAGAGTTCCTTCGTGTTGGACTGGGCTTCTGAGAAGTAGATACCAAGCAGGAGAGGACCCAGGACCGATCCCTGTGGGACTCCACTCATGACTGGTCGGCAGTCTGACTTGGAGTCAGCTACTTTCACACTGTGGATTCTAGCTGTGTGCCAATTTGCAATCCACCTAGTGATATAGGGGTTAATGCCTAGCTTGGGGAGTTTTTCTGTGATTCCTGAGTGGGGAATGGTATCAAAGGCCTTGGCCAGATCAAGGTAGGCTGTATGAACCACCTTGCCTTCATCCACAGCTCTGGTGACTGACTCAAAGAAGTCGACCAAGTTGAGTAGGCATGTTCTACCCTTCACAAAATCAAACTGTGTGGGATCCGGAGTTTGGGGATTCCCTATATCCTTGTTTATTAGGTCTATGATGATGCGTTCCATAGCTTTGCATATCGGACTTGTCAGGCGAATGGGACAATAGTTCCCAGGGTCTGTAGTCTCTCCTCCTTTGTGGAGAGGGATGACTATAGCAGTGCGCTGTTCGGTAGGGGCAAAGGCTGAGGTGAGGCTGTGATTGAACAGGGCACAAAGGTGAGGTGCCAGTTCTCTCTGTAGTTCATGTAGAACACAGCCAGGGATATTGTCAGGTCCCATAGCCTTGGACAGTGCTGTTTTAACCTGTGCAGCAGTAATACTGAGTGCCTGGCAATCTACTGGTATTGTGATTGGTCCATTGGGGGGGGGTGAGTTAGGACTGAATCTGTCGGCCAGTATATTGGCAATATCTGTTGGCTAGGTATAGGAGGTGCCATTGTGCAGTAGCTCAAGAGCAAATCTGGGTATTACCGTGGAGGTTCTTTACATAACTATAGAAGGCTTTGTGGTTGTCTTTACTATCTGCTGCATTTCTGTTTTCATAGCTAGCTTTAGAGGATTTGATGAGGGATCTCAACTTTTTGTTGAGGCTGATGAGGGAGTTTTTCCAGTCTTGGGACTTCACCTTATTCTGCATCAGTTTCCTCCTTCTGTTGTAGAGTTTGATTATGGCAGGGGAGCACCAGATTGGCTTCTTATTTTTTGGAGGAGTGCATCTTGGTTCTATTGGGTATGGCGATATCCATGCATTTGTGTACGTGTTCGTACAGTGCATTGGTGTATGATTTGGTGGTCATGCAACTATTCTCCATTTGCATGGGTGCCGTGAAGTTAGCTACCTCTGTTCTTAGGAGCCCAAAGTTAGCTTTGGAGAAGTTTTTCATGATGGTTACCTTTGCAGGGGTGGGGTGGGAGGGATGTGGATTTTCAAGGTGATTAATTTGTGGTCGGATCTAACCAGGGAGGAGTTGACTATTGGTATAGAGCAGTGGTCACCCATGTTAGTAATGACCAGATCAAGGATGTTGTTACCTCTAGTGGGGGTAAGAATGAGCTGGTCCAGGGCATTGGAATTAATAAATTTCAGGAAACGTCGGGCAAGTGTATTGCTACATGAGTGGTTTTCCAAGTTAATGGAGGGGTAGTTGAATTTGCCCAGTATGAGTGTGTTAGGTTGGATGCTAATATTCTCCAGGGTGCTTAGGAACGTGGAGTTCATAGGTTTATACGTAGGTATTAGGCTATCTACCCGAAGGCATTTATAAGCCTAGCCAGAATGTGTTGGCTTTCGCCCCCCCCCCTTATATTAGTTCCCTGTGCCTCTGTCCAGCAGAGTCACTGAAGTGATCCCCGGGGTAAACTTACTGTTTCCCATCCACTCGTCAAGGTTTCTCTTGAAGAGCGTCAGTGAGGAGCTCTGCCTAATGTAGATTGGAATCTTGTTCCAAAGCATGTGAGGTCTCTGGGACAGGAATCTATCCCTCCATCACGTCCTATTTATTGTGTGGTGATGTTTAGATCCCTAGAGCATGTGGCTCGAGGGGATAAGGTTTTCTTTAGGTGGAGCATGTCCATCGATTCTGGGTTGGACATGGGCTTGTATGTCAGGCAGAGATCACCTCTGATTAGGCAGTATGCAACCGAGTACAGCTGGAGTTTCTTCAGTCGAGCTGCATAGGGCATCTGTTTTAGGCCAGTGATCCTCTTGTTGAGGTACTTCTGTGGTCTTTCCAGGTGTTGCAGGTGTCTTGTAAGGTACATCCCAAATGGGGCATTGTACTTTATGATGGGTCTGATGTGTGATGAGTAGAAGGGCACAGTGACCTCTTTTGATCTGGATGCGAACCCTTTTGTGATTAGGTGGGCCACATAGAAGGATTTTCTAACCACTTTGACAATGTGATTATCAAAGGAGAGATTACTGTCTACTTGAGTCCCCAGATCCCTTATTATGTTTTCCGTATTTAGGGGACTACCACCTATGTGGTAGTTTGTGGGTACTTTGTTTTTCCAAAGGGGATGACTATGCACATTTTGGCATTTAGCTTGAGGCCATGATTTTGACACCAGGTATCCGTCTCAGTGAGACCCTTTTGGAGGATGTCTGTGTCAGCCGGAGAGTCAGTTATAGCCCCTAGTTTACAGTCGTCTGCGAACTTGGTCAGCCATAGTCCTCCTGTGCTTGCCTGTACCTCTGAGAAGTATTTGCTGAACAGGAGGGATCCTAGGACTGAGCCCTGAGGAACGCTACTTGTGACCGATTTTAGAGTCGGACCTAGCTCCTGCAACTCTCACCATGTGGGTTCTGTCCGTGAGCCAGTTGGCAACCCATCTTGTGACATAGGGGTTTATGATCAGGCTGGTGAGCTTGTCTATAATAGGGGAATAGTGTTGAAGGCCTTTGCGAGGTCTAGGCAGGCTGTGTGGACCACGTTTCCCTCATCTATAGCCTTGGTAACTGTCTCAAATAAGTCCACCAGGTTTGGGAGGCATGATCTGCCCTTAAAAAAGTCGAACTGGGTAGGGTCCAGTGTTTGGGGGTTCCCAATATCTCTGTTAATGAGTTCCATGATGATGTGCTCCATCACCTTGCAGACCAAGCTAGTCAGGCTTATAGGGTGATAGTTCCTGGGGTCTGTTGTGGCTCCAACTTTGTGGAGCGGAATAACCATTGTTGTGCGCCACTCTGTGGGTACGTAGCCTGTGGAGAGGCTGAGTTTGAACAGTGTGTTTAGGTAAGGGGTTAGTTCATCTTTGAGCTCATGTAAGACGCAGCCTGGGACACCATCCAGTCCCATTGATGCTGTATTTTTGGCTTTGGAGAGGACTGTTTTAACCTGAGTGTCTGTGATTTCAGGGGCTCTACATTCTTCTGGTATGGTTATGGACCCTTTTGGGGGTGAGGGGGGGGTGAAATTTGCACTGAACCTGTCTGCCAGGATGTTGGCGATATCAGTTGGTTCAGTGTATTTTGTGCCATTCTGCACTAACTCTGGGCAGATCTGAGCATTGCCACTTAGATTCTTGACATAGCTAAAGAATGCCTTGTGGTTATCTTTGGAGTCCTCGCCTTGGATGATTTTATGAGGGATTGTAGTTTCTTGCTGATACTGATCAGGGATGTGTTCATAGTGTTCATAGATTAGTACTAGGCTAACTACCCTTGAGGGCCATTTTAAGCCTAGCCAGTTATCCTATTTGAAAATCAAACCCTGTACCTTGTGTTTGCAAGGTAACTACCTTAACCATTATACCATCCTTTGGGATTCTACTCTCTTCTGTACTAGTTTCCACCTTCTATTGTATAGCTTGTTTATGGCAGGGGACCACCAGACTGGTTTCCTTTTCTTGGAGGAGTGAGTTTTGGTTTTGCTTGGGATAGCACGATCCATGCATTCTTGTAGGTGCCCATAGAATGCATTAGTAAAGGATTTTGCAGCTTGGACAGCATTATCCTTTAGCATGGGGGCTTTGAAACTTTCCAGCTCGGTCTTAAGTAATGTGAAGTTTGCTTTTGAAAAGTTTTTCACAGTGGTTTCCTTGTCCAGGGGTGGGGGCAGAATGTGGATATCTAAAGTGATTTGTCTATGGTCAGAACTAACCAGTGAGAGGTTGACCTCCGGTCTGGAACACTGGTCACCCTTGTTGGTGATGACCAGGTCCAGTATTTTGTCACCTCAGGTGGGAGTGTTGACCAGTTAATCCAGGGCATTTGAGTTTATAAATTCTAGGAAATGTTGGGAAAGGGAGTTAGTACTTGAGTTGTTCTCCCAGTTAATGTTTGGGTAATTGAAATCACCCAATATTAGGGTGTTTGGTAGGACCATTATGTTTCCCAGTGTTTCCAGAAATGCATAATGGGGGTCCTGGGACATGGTGGGTGATCTGTAGCAAGCTACAATTTGAATTGCAGTGTTGCCCGTTGTTAGTCGCACGTGGGTGATCTCTGAAGCATCATGCTGTGCCACTAATCTGGAGGTGTGGGTATCCTTGATGAATATGGACATGCCCCAGCCTTTTGTATTTTGGTCCGGGTTCTGTGGCCGAATTGTATGGTATGAGTTGCAGCCTGGTAGTGCTGGGGTGCTCTCTGGAGCCTTAAACCAGGTTTCTGTTACTGCACATATATCGATTTTTCTCCATACTGAGGAGTGCCTCAAGTGCATGCATTTTGAGGTTTAGACTTCTGGCACTGAGTAGCATTACCCTCAGTTTTTTGTTACTTGTGCTATTTACGGCAGTGGGTTTGTCTTTTAAGCCATGCCTAAAAAAGGCACTATGGGGGTGGCAAGAGCCTTGACCAGTATTCGAAAGCCTAAGGGTGATAGGTGCAAGCTGTCTCTAGCGAAGCAGCGTGCCTTGTCGAGCATGTCATCCCAGGTGGACAGACAATGGATCCCCTTTGAATGACACCAGAAACTTAGCCAGTTGTTGAAATTGATAATTTTTTCTTTATACTGTGGTATCATTCTTGGTGAGGGCAGGCTGCAACTCAGGGTCAGGGTCATACCGGCCTGGGCTACGTGATCAGAGAGCTCTTCCATGTCTCTTTTCCTGTAGTCTAGGGAGGTACGGCTCGGGTCATTCACACCAACATGGACAATGACAGAGTCGTATTTGTACTTGTTCTGAAGTGACCTGAGTGCTTGTGTTATGTGGCGGATCCTGGCACCCGACAGGCAGCTAACAGTAACCTTCTCCTTACTCAGCTTAGTGAGTGGGACGTCAAGTGTGCCTGACTGTAGAGTCACTTATTACTAGTATGTTGGGTATGTTATTTTGCCTTAAGGTCTGTGATTCCGTGGCACACTGGTTTTGTGTAGTATGTGTTTCATGGTTTGTGTTGCGGGGTAGAGGTTGTTTGGATGTCTGCTATGGAGGTGTCTGTTGCTTTTGCAGATTTTTGTTTAGAGCCTCCGAGTATGTTTTCGTGTATTTATGTGTGTTTTTTTGCCAGTGCTGGTTTAATGGGTCTATGTGAGTAGGGTTACCAACCGTCCAGAATTCTTCCGGACTGTCCAGAATTAAGGGACACTGTCCGGAAGAACGGAAAATGCCTGTGTTGTCCAGAAAAAATGGTGCACTGTGTGCACATTTTTGCTTAGTTTAAAAAAATTTTTTTTTTTTATGGGCATTCTTCTTTAAGAACGCCCTTTGCTTCCGGGTGCAGATGGTGTCGAAAACAGTGTCTTTGCGACTGTTTATGTCTGTCTACTCACTGTCTTGCCTTCCCCCACATGGAATTTGAATTGTAAAGAAGTTAACAGAAGATGTATGCTGAAAAGCCCAGACCCCAGGCAAAGTACGAGTCCAGCTGTCTGAATTTTCTCCATTTCAACACTGCGGGCACAGCAGCGGCACATGTAAGTTCCGTTTTTTTTTTTCCCCTCAGCTCAGTGCTTAGTCTGTCTTGTTGATACCTACAGGGAATTTCTGACCATTGATACTGTGATGAGAACCTGTTTTGCAGGTATGTATAAAATGAAGACAGAACTTTCTTGACAGAAAATATTTTCTGGGAGAAAAAATGTTTGAGCAAAATATAACTGGTTGCAGCAAAAAAAGGTTTGCCATTGAAATCTTTCAGCAACGAAGGCAGTGCAAATTGAGCAGAAGACATGCACTGATCTTAAATTAAACACTTTTTCAGGTACCAGATAATTTCCATGCTAAGTGAGACTAGAAATTTGTTATAATTCTTTGTTTTACTAGCATTACAATATTAAAAAAAGAGGAAAAAAGGTCTCTAGTTAATGTTTCTGATTTACAAAATTGCTAAATTTGTTGTTTGTACCATACTTGAAAGGCATAACCATCCTTAAACTGTTAGTGTCTGAAGATTGTCAATCCCTTTCCTTGTTCAAGATTTAGAGTTTAAAGTAGTCACAGAGTTTAAAGTAGTCACGGGTGATAGGCTCAGAGTCATACTGTGTTGTATTTTAATGGGGCAGGGGCCGAGATTTTTCAGTCCACTGTAGCCTTCTGAATAAGTGCAAGAAAACCCTTCAGACCTGATTAATTGTTTCATATTTCTGTCACGTTCTAACTTCTGACTGGAGATGAAGTACTGGTTGATGTAAAGAAAAAAAAATTCTGCAGCTCTGAAGCCCCTGTGAAAAGATGTTTCTCTTCATGTGTCAGAAGTTTTCTGCATTCAGCACTGAAATATAAAATAGTTTGCTAGCAGCAACATTTCAGTAGTTGCAGATCTCTTTGTTTAATGTGGAATTTAGATGATTTACTTCTGCACTCTGCAGAGATTGTGCATATTGACTGATATTGGTGGATTTTAATGACATAAGTATGAGTGGCCATTTATGGTTGAAATGTTCTGAATTGGGCAGTTTTGTCATTATTGGTTCATGTGTTTTGTTTCAGTACCAGTCTTAAAGTTGTGATGGCTGCTAATTCATGTATGCTAGCTGTTATTATGTATTAAAATTTAATACAGTCAGGAAGGTGAATCAAAGAACATTTGCTTGGCTTTAAAAATGTGTGCAAGGGGGCTATGATTTGAAAAAACTCAAAGGTAAACTTAATCCACCACTGGCCAGATGCATTTTCTTTGAATGTAGGTTTCAATGCTGTTTCAGTGAATGTGAGTTTTAAAGGCAAAGAAGTATTAAAGCTATGTCTGTTTATGAGAGACTGTATTGCTTGTTTAGCAAATGGCTATTAGTGTTTGTGCTGTAAAATTCGAAATAAAAGTTTTACATTAAATCCAAGTATCTGTAATCATTGTAGAAGTAAAGCTGAAAACAGTATGCACACAGAGTTTTGAACAGTATTTATGGCAACTGGAGAGAAATGGAGAGATAGCCAAGTAATGGGACACCGGAATGGCTGTGTGTGTGTGTGGGGGGGGGGGGTACCGCATGCGTGGGGGGGTGCACGTGTGGGGGATACCGCATTTTGCTTTCATGTACATGTCCAGAATTTTTGACATGAAAAGTTGGCAACCCTATTGAGAGTGGTGGTGTAATGCAAGTATTTCTCATCTTCTGCTGACTGTCTGATCCAGTCTTGGGTTGAGAGAGCTTAGCCTCCAGTTTGGCTGTATAAGTACATCTCTCGCATGTATTAGTGTTTGGTGGTAGGAGGAGAGGGTTGTCTGTGTACATGAGGCAGTTGTAACATTGCCTCAAAATGCCCAGATTCACCAGTTGGACTGGAGAGTACACCTGAAACTGCCCTTTGGACATGCCTGTATAGGTACAGTGAACTGTTTTACAGAATGGCTGGTAATGTCGAATAGAGAGCCTTGTCCTTCTGTACAGTATAGGGAGGTCTAGTGCTAGGGTTTATAAGTGCTTGCTATGAATTTTGAGCAAGTGCCGGGCTGAGAAATGAATGGCTTGAGTGCTTAAGTTGAAGGCTTGTCTAGTTCCAAGGGAAAAATTGAAGAGGAGACTTTGTGGAGCCGAGAATAGTTATACCCTAGCTAACCGGCGCTGCCCGGCGCACAAAACCGAGCAAATGCGGTTTTTATAGCAGGGAAATGAAAGAGATAGAAATTAGCCCAAAATGGCGAATAAGCTACTAATTTCTGGGCTGAAAACACTCCTCCAGGGACAGATAGGCTGCTCAAAGCTCCCCTCTCTCACAGGTGAACAGAGAAACTTCCTTCTTTCCAAGTAAGGTATGGGCAAACACAGAGATTTGTAACACAGCCCTGATTTCAGCACTAACCTGAAAACTGGACTATACTAGCTTAGAAAGGCGGGAAACAAGTATATTTTTTTGTGAATTTTGCTTTTTTTTCAGAAAATAAAGCAGATACAATCAAAAAACACTTTAAATGCACAGAAAAGGATACTTATTGTTATAGATCTCATATCAAAGTTGTAGTCAATGCCCCTAGTAATAAAATAGGAAGAAACACAAATACAGTAAAAGCAAATGAATAAAGTGCAATTTTTTTTCTTATGTATGTATACATATATATATATATATATATATATATATATATTTATAAAACAATAGAAAACAAACAAACTGATTTAAGCAAGTTACCCAGTTAACCAGAAAAAAGCTCAAAACTGAGCTCTGTTGCAGCAGTCTTCAATTAGACAAGTTCTAACTGCACACTCCTGCTACTAGGGTGCAGGGGAACCTTCTCCAAAAAAAGATGGCCTGGGTCAGTGCTCAAGTTATACAAACAAAGCTAGATTCAGCAGGTCTGAATCTGGTCTATGCTAAAGCAACAAGGCACACCAATTTCAGAAAGAAACGGTTCAATTTATCAGGCACAATAAGCCTGTGACCAGAAATTCCCAGCTCAGAAGGGCAGAATCCAGCCTCTCCTCCCACAAGAGTGCAGACCATAAACCTTCTTAAAGTAGAATAACTGGCCTGAAGCCAAAGTGCTGAAACCAGAACTAATACACTTTTAGAATAGCAGACACTGAGCCTTCAATCAGCAATTTCCAGCTTAGAAGGATGTAAGCTACCTGTCCTGCCACAACAGTGCAGACCACAAACCTTCTTAATGTAAAACAACCGGTATGAAACCCAAGTGCTTAAGCCAAAAGACTTAGAATAATAGTTACAGTGTAATCAGGCTACTACCAAGCAGTAATAAATGCAGCAGAATAAATACAACTGAGTATTTTAAGAAGAGGCAAAAGCAAAATAACGTAGGAGGAAACACAAATACAGTAAAAGCAGATGAATAAAGTGCAATTTTTTTTTGTTAGTAAAGTGCAAGGAGAGAGGAAGGAAGAACCTAAGTGGATTGGCCTTTTCAAATCTTCTCTTTGTATTACGTAGAGTGAACACTAGACTCAGAATATGGAGCGAGTGTCTTTTCCATCTAACCACTTTTATGTAGTCTAAGTGCCAAACAGTTGCAAAAACTTAAAAAGACAAATGCACTTGTAAGAGCAACCTCCAAAGATAGATTCAAAGTGTAAGCCAAATTCTTTATTAATCCACAGTAAACTCAAAGACACTAAGGAACACGTCGACACTGAAAGTACACCAGAGATACTAGTTCCTTTACCCGTACACAGTTCACAGTTCCACACCGACACTCTGAATAGATAAAACACGTCTTTATTACGAATACAATTCAGTAGTTGAGCGCTTTCATCTAATTTAATTAGACTTCTTCAGAACAATCCTAAAACATTATAGTATGGCTTATATACTTTTTTTAAAAAAAACGTCCCTTAACGGATCCCTTAGCGAGCAAAAGAATAATAATAAGGAAGAAAATGCAATGGAAGCTGATAGAGTTGAATACAGTAGAGCTTGTATAGTACAATATACTCCATGGAACAGGGAGGTTAAGAATATTATCACAAAAAATTGGAGTATATTTAAGACTGACAGGAAGCTAGTGGACATAGTAGGTAATGCACCCAAGTTTGTAACCAGGAATGGAGTTAATATGAAAACTGAGATGGAAAGGAAAAAAGGATCTGATGTCGAAACAGGTGCTATCGGGGGAACATCTAGTTGTGGTACCTGCAATCAGTGTAGGTATATCACAAAGAAGAATAGTATCACGCTAGATGACTTATACCATACAAAAATTAATTTTAAAAAAGGTAATTGCAGAACTAAACACATCGTTTATCTTGCTTATTGTACGAAATGTCCCTGTTATTACATAGGGAAGACCGATAGGTGCCTTCGAGAAAGGATCTATGATCACTATTATAATATTAAAAAGGAAGACACCAGGAACGCCCTGTGGAGGCACATAGTTCAGTCAAAAGACTGTAATGAGTTTCATTTTGGTATAGTAGATATGGCCAAGGAGAATCCAAGGGGAGGATGTATTAAAAAGAAGCTAGCTGAGCTAGAGACCAGATGGCAAATTAGGCTAAATGCCTCTATCCCCCCTGGACTCAATGACCATATATCCATAAAGCCCATGTTAGAGAATATGGTAAATTAAATCAAATTAAGGTAGCATTGTATTCATATGAATTTTTTAACATTTTAACAATGGAAGTTTTTTAATACATGAATGTCTTAGTTAATTTATTATATCAAATACAATATTTATTAAATATAATATGTTTTTCATAATGCAGAAGTTTTTACCCATTATAGATTTAATATGAGTAGTTATATCATATCACATTTTGAAGATACTTAAGCTGTTTAAAGTAAACACAAGGACGGTACTATTGGAATAAGCACACTGGCACTTTAAATGTTGATGAATATAATGACGTATTTTTTAAAAAAAGTATATAAGCCATACTATAATGTTTTAGGATTGTTCTGAAGAAGTCTAATTAAATTAGATGAAAGCGCTCAACTACTGAATTGTATTCGTAATAAAGACGTGTTTTATCTATTCAGAGTGTCGGTGTGGAACTGTGAACTGTGTACGGGTAAAGGAACTAGTATCTCTGGTAATCCACAGTAAAATCAGTCCAAAAGACAATCCTCGCTTGAATTGTAACCACACACAAATGCCTTAACTTGTTCACCACATTTTTGCCCACATTTGAACTTCATCATATGTATGCAAAACCCCTCAATAATTGTCTTTATATACAAAATTCAATTAAAACCAACCAATCACACCTTTTTTTTAATAAATTATTTAAAATGGTATGCAGTGGTTCGAGGAAGCTCTGGTAGATTATGGTAAACTTGATGTGAACGATTTTAAAGCCTGCCTTACACTGATGGATGTAGTTTTAAAAAACAGCTACATATTTTATGAAGGGGAGTTTTATCAGCAATTAAAGGGCATAGCAATGGGGGCAATATGTGCCCCCACCTATGCCAATATTATTCTTTCTTGGTGGGAGAAAAATATGTATTCAACACTAAGTACATTGAGTGCTGGTCCTTATACAAACAATACCTGGATGACATTTGCCTTTTCTGGAAGGATACAGAGGAGAACCTTTTAGAATTTTTGGAATACCTAGTAGGTACAGCTTCCTTCCTAAGATTTACATACAGTATAAACCATGACTGCATGAACTACTTGGATATAACCATTAATAAGGATCATGGTAGTTTTACATAAAAAGTATATAAGAAGGATACTTACTCGAATTCCTACCTTTACTAAACCAGTGGTCATATCCGCGGTGGTGGTGCTGCGGTAGCATTGTCACCTCACAGCAAGACGTTGTCCCGTTTGATTCTCAGCTAAAGCGTCTACTGTGGAGATATGCGTGAATGGGCATACCTTCGTTGAAGGTTGTGCGTTAGGGCCGGCAACTCAACACGTAAAAATTAACTGCCAATCATTAGCGGACCGGAGTTCCGCTGTGGCGACCCCTAACCAGGAAAAGCCGAAAGACACAACAACAACAACTAAACCAGTGGTCATCCCTTTCACCAGAAGAGGAGTCTGGTGAAAGGGCAGTTTGTAAGGATTAGTCGAATGACCTCCAAGGACAGAGATTTTATAGATGAATGTGTTTTATTAACCAACATGTTCAGAGAGAGGCTATCCTCACAAGTTATTAAATGAAATTAAGCAGGAGGTGGTTGAAGATAGGAAAACAAGGTTTGCACCTATACTAGGGAAAGAAGTACAGCTTTCTGAAGTTATTGATGATGGAGAGACAAAGCAGTCAGATCCCAGCAGCAACAGTAATTTTGAGGAAACTTAATTACACAGGGGATGCAGGGGTCATAAGACACACTGTAGAGAAGGAATGGAATAAATTTAAGGACATTTCAGACCTTGAAGGTATCCTTAATAAACCCTTGAAATTTATTTACGGAAGGGATATTAACATTAAGAATATACTTGAAAGCAACAACAGATGTATTGCTACACAAAGCAAAAAGAAAGGGACATACAAATGTGGGGGGTGACCACAGTGCCCCTTTGTTAGGTCAGGTAACAGTGTACATCTGGAAAGTAGGGTCAGGACCATAAGTAGTATAAGTTTTGCTAACTGTAATACCTGTGGGGTAGTGTATTTAGCATTTTGTGGGGAATGCACTTCATTTTATATTGGGAAGATGGAGAGAAAATTAAAAATGAAAATTTATGAACACACATACGATATTAGGAATTTCAAAGTACCTTGCAAAGGTAAGGGAAAACAGCTCTTGTACTTTACAAAAAAAGCACCTAAACAGGCATGTCTAAGGGTCAGCTTCCGGTGATTTGTCCTGTCCACCTGGTGAATCTGGGCATACTGGGGCAATGCAGCAACTGCCTCATGTACACAGACAACCCTCTCCTCCTACCACCCAACACTACAACCTGTGAGAGATGCACTTACATAGCTAAACTAGAAGCAAACTCTATCCAGCCAAGATTGTGCTAGACAGTCAAGAGGAGAACGTTAATACCTACACTACACCTCAAGCAACACATAGCCCTTCAAAACCCACACATAGCATATATAAAACCCACATATGCGGAGGCCCTGACTCCCATGCTCTGGAATAGACTGCCCATGCATGTCAAGCAGAGCGCCTCCTTAGCCCTCTTCAAAAAGACCCTTGACGATTGGATGGGAGATAGGAAATTCACCCCAGGGATCATGTCCGTCGCCCTGCTAGACAGGGGTCCAGGGAAATAAATATTGGGGGAAGAAATGTCCGGGGAATTGTTTGGCTAGGCTTGTATAGGCCCCTAGGGCCGATATCCTATTACCAACCTATGAATTAAAATAATGCATTATACAGGCATTACATGACTTGTCATGGAACTACTTTCCAATTTGTTGTGTTAGAAGTAATACCAAAAGAACAGAGAGGGGGCAATAGGAGACTAGGTTAGAGTACAGGGAACTTTTTTGGCAAGTAACATTAGAAGCCACAAAATCTCCTGGCCTTAATGATACATTCTCCCTAGCCCCAGTATTAAAGCTTAGAGCTGGAAAGTTGTAATTGGCATTATGGCCACCAGATGGAGCTCCCCGTTGTGGAATTGTGAATATACATGAATTTATATGCAAGTATTTTATGTGTGTATTTAAAATTACTGTATTAAGCCATGATATTTATATTTATATTTAAATTCATGTTTGGTTAAAAATGGTTACAATAACATGCTGATTTGCACAAACCAAGTACATTTATATATTTTATATGCATTTTAAACACAATTTTAGGTAGTGTGTTGTAAATAATAGGATTGTTTTTAATTAATTTATTAAAAAGAAGGTGTGATTGGTTGGTTTTAATTGAATTTTGTATATAAAGACATGATTATTGAGGGGTTTTGCTTAAATTTGATGAAGTTCAAATGTGGACGAAAATGCGGTGAACAAGTTAAGGCATTTATGTGTGGATTACAATTCAAGTGAGGATTGTCTTTTGGACTGTTTTTACTATGGATTAATAAAGAATTTGGCTTACACTTTGGCTCTATCTTTGGAGGTTGCCCATACAAGTGCATTTTACATTTCCATCTAGCTATCCATTCTCCCTGCCCCCTTCCTACCCTGTCATGTCTTTGGCCACTGGCTCTAATTTCCTTGATATCTATTTTTACTTCTTTGGGTTGATAGTTTTTCACTGGTAGGCTGTTTGATATTGTCATTCTTAGCCATAGAGAAGGAGAGAAAACCAGGTTTTAAAAAGTGTAAGTGTTGTGGGCACAAATTGCTCCCATGTGAATTGTGTCTAATACATGTAGCAGCCTCCCATCACACTAATAACTGCAGTATTTATAAAAAACTTTAGCTTACATACTTTTACGGAATGTGAAAGTTAACTAGACTCTGCACTGGAGGGAGCGGTAGAGACACCAGTACTAGGAAAGAGGAAGGAAGAGGATCAGTTTGTGTTAGAAAGGTTTACCCCTCTAAGGCTCCTTGAGTTTGTAGCCCATCTCCCACTTTAGAAATACCCAGCATCTCCACTCCAGCCAAGCATTATTCCCTGGCTTCACTTACATGACTTCAGTGCTACCTTAGAGGATATGACACTTAGATGGCACACAGACAGCTTTACTTCTGAAAAGTAGCTCTCTCCACTGCTTTCTTCAAGACCTACATCTGTAGCATCAGTTTGATCTCACAAATCTCTTCAGATGTCTGCTCAACTTGACTGGGAGTACATGATGTCAACCCTTGTCAAGGACTTTGATAAAGTATCATCTTGGCAGCCATGGTTCTCTCTGTGGGTCGAGAGTTTACCTAGACCTCCTGTCATACCATTCTTCCTTTGGGCCAGATATCTGCACTGACAGCATTGGAATCAGCACTTACTGCTATGCTGGACATCTCTGTGAGGATGCATCTTAACTGTTCCACACCTACAGAGTTGGCACCAATGACATTTAATGCTAAATCCTTTTCTGTTATTGTCATAAGGTCTTTGGCAGGCAGTGCTGGACCTTCAGCACTGATGACTTTAGAGCCATTCTTGGTGTCAGAGTGTTTGTCTTTTAACTGCTATGGAGCACAGATCCCTGGTATGGCTTCACCTCCAAAAGCTTTGGCATCAGTAGTTGGGGTAGGTTTCCAATGTTGGCTCAGACCTCAGTTTCATCAGAACTGATGTTTCTGGCCCTGGGAATCATGGAGGGTTGCATGGTGCAGAAGGAGGCTACACCTAGCTCCTTCATGCCCATAGTATCAGAGGTACTGATTCTACCCAGAGATATCGTAGAAATTGGACTCTTGAGACAACCATCATTCAGGCTCCCAAAGGACTACTAGGCCCATTCTGGTGAGATCCAGAGATCAAGTCTTCCCAGGAAGCTCAGATGAAAACTTCTATCTCAGTCCCTTGAGAAATAGAGAATGCAAAAGGAAACACACAGACTTCCCCTTGGAGTCTCCAACTTTGGATAGAGATCTGAACGAGGGAAGGTTTCCTCCAAACTCCCTTAGGAGGGTGCATCCTACAGTGAAATATTGGACATGATGAGGCAGAGGGGATCATGACCAGTGGACCCCACCTCCCCTGAGTAACACATCTTACACAAGGTCCATAATTTCTCTCCCCCATCAGAGTTGGTAATGCCTCTCCCAGACAAAGCAGCAAAAATGCTCTGTAGGAAAATATGTAAGGAGATTGACGTAGTTGAGACCATGCTGAGGAAGCCAGACAGAATCCTTCATACCCACAAATACAGGCCATATTGGATCAAAGGATCTCTTGCTGAATCCAAAATGGTAGCTGCAGCCACAAAAAAGGGACATCCCAGAAGACATCCAAGCTATCCATCCTCCTAATATGGACTTCAGGTTTATGGATAGGTTAGGGAAATTATTGTATGTGTCCAGTATGTTCTCCATCAGAGAATTGAACTACGTGGTGCAAAGGGTTTAGTTTCAGAGGGAGATCCCACAGAAAGCATGAAAAAAATCTGATACAGTTGCCATCCAGAAAGGAGTCTGCCTTGAGCACTATTTCTTTTCTAACCATGTTCCACATACATAACATGACAGACGAGGCAGCTAGGGCCACAAGTTTAAGCCTAATGATGACAAAACACACACCTACATTCGTGGAGGCTCTCAGTAAAAATATGCCCAAACAACCGAGATCTCCAAAGCAGAAATGCAAGCATCCTCCACCCGCCAACATAACCCAGATGACACATAGCCGACATACAAAGTGTGCCACTCATCTACAGCCCATAAGGCATAATGTACCCAACACTCTAGTCATAGGTGACTCTCTTGTCAGGTACACTGATTTTCCACTCACCAGGCTAAACAAGTAGAAAGTTACTGTCAGCTGCCTGTTGGGTGCCAGGATCTGCCACATAACGCACGCACTCAGGTCACTCCACAACAAGTAGAAATATGACTCTATCATTGTCCATGTTGATGTGAATGACCTGAGATGACCTTCCTGGACTACATGAAAAGAGACATGGAGGAGCTCTCCAAACTTGTAGCCCAGGCACATATGACCCTAGCCCTGAGTAGCATCCTGCCATCACCCAGAATGATACCACAGTACAAGGACAAAATGATTGACTTCAACAATTGGCTAAGCTTCTGGTGTCATTCTAAGGGAATCCAGTATCTGTCTGCCTGGGATGACATGATCGACAGTCCACGCTGCTTTGCCAGAGATGGCCTGCACCTGTTGCCCTTGGGATTCCAGATACTGGCAAAGGCTCTTGCCACCCCTATAGTGCCTTTTTAGGCAAGGTTCAAATGACAAATTCACCACCGTAACAGGTACAAGCAAGCAAAATCTGAGGGTTATGCTACTCAATGCTAGAAGTCTAAACCTCAAAATGCAGTCACTCGAGGCACTCCTTAAAATGGAGAACATCGACATCTGTGCAGTGACAGAGACCTGGTTCAAAGCTCCATAGAGCACTCCTGCATTACCAGGCTATAATTCATACCACACCTTTTGGCCACCAAACCCGGACAGAAACAATAAAGGTGGAAGCGTGTCCATATTCATTAAGGATATCCACACCTCCAAGCTAGTTGCTCAGCATAATGCATCCGAGATTATCCAAGTTCAACTAACTCTGGGCAAAACCGCAATCCAGATTGTAGCTTGCTACAGACCCCCCCACCATGCCCCAGGATTCCCACTCCTCTTTTCTTGATACACTGGAAAATATTAAGGTACAACCCAACAACCTAATAATGGGTGATTTCAACTACCCCACCATTAACTGGGAAAACTACTCGTGTACAAACTCTTTTGCTCAACATTTTCTGGAATTCATTCAATTCCAACGCCTTGGATCAACTTATCCACACCCCCACCAGGGGCAGCAATATCCTAGACCTGGTCATCACCCACATGGGCGACCGGTGTTCACACCAGAGGTCAGCTCCTCGTTGGTCAGATCCGACCACAAGCTAATCACCCTAGACATCCACATCCCGCTCCCACCCACCATTAGGAAAACAACCGTAAAAAAATTCTCCAAAGCCAACTTCATGCTTCTTAAGACAGAAGTGGCAAACTTCACGACACCCATGCAGATGGACAATAGAGGTACGACTGCTGAATCCTACACAAATGCACTTTATAAGCACTTACACAAATGCATGGATCGTGCTATCCCTAACAGAACCAAGATGCTGTCCTCCAGAAGAAGGAAGCCAATGTGGTGGTCTTCTGCCATAAACAAACTCTACAACAGAAGAAAGAAACTGTTGCAAAAAAAAAGAGTAAAATCCCACGATTGGAGGAACTCCCTGGTCAGCCTCACTAAGAAGCTGAGATCCCTCATAAAATCCTCCAAAGCTAGTTATGAAAACAAAATCGCCACTGATTCTAAAGACAACCACAAAGCATTCTATGGCTATGTCAAGAATCTCAATGGCAACACTCAGATCTGCTCTGAGTTACAGCACAATGACACTAAATATACAGAACCAACTGATATTGCCAACATCCTGGCAGACAGGTTCAGTGCTAACTCCCCCCCCCCCTCACCCCGTAAAGGACCCATCTTTATACCGGAAGAATGCAAAGTTCCTGTAATCACGGCTGCACAGGTAAAAATCTCACTCTCCAAAGCCAAGAACACAGCATCCATGGGACCTGACAACATCCCAGGCTGCCTTCTACATGAACTACAGAATGAACTGGCACCCCACCTAAGTACCACGTTCAATCATAGCCTCACCTCAGGCTTTGTGCCCATTGAATGGGGCACCGCAATGGTTATCCCACTCCACAAAGGGGGGGGCACAACAGACCCCGGGAACTACGGCCCCATTAGCTTGACGAGCCTGGTCTGCAAGGCCATGGAACGTATCATCATGGAACTCATAAACAAAGACATTGGAGATCTCCAAACTGTGGACCCCACACAGTTCAGGTTTGTAAAAGGCAGATCATGTCTCCTAAACCTGATAGACTTCTTTGAAGCAGTCACCAAAGCCATAGATGAGGGTAAGGTGGTTCACACAGCCTAACTAGATCTCACAAAGGTGTTCAACACCATCCCCCACTTTGGAATTATAGATAAACTCACTAAACTTGGTATAAATCCCTTTGTCACAAGATGGGTTGCCAACTGGCTTACTGACAGAACCCACTCTGTGAAAGTAGCAGACTCCAAATCAGACTTCAGACCAGTGACAAGTGGAGTACCACAGGGTTCAGTCCTGGGTCCACTCCTGTTTGGTATCTACTTCTCTGAAGTACAGGCTAACACAGAAGGTCTTTGGCTAACTAAATTCACAGATGACTGCAAACTAGGAGCCATAATCAAAACTCCTAACGATGTGGACATCCTACAAAAGGGCCTCACTGAGACAGATACCTGGTGTCAAAGCCATGCTCTCAAGCTCAATGCCAAAAAGTGCACTGTCATCCCCTTTGTTAAAAACTGTGTACCCATTAACTACCACATAGGTGGTAGTCTACTTAACACCAGGAGTGTGATAAGAGACCTTGGGACACAGGTGGACAGTAGTCTCTCCTTTGATAATCACATCTCCACAGTGGTCAGGAAATCTTTCTACGTGGCACACCTCATCACAAAAGGTTTCTCATCCAGAAAAAAAGAGGTCATTGTTCCCCTCTACTCATCACTCATTAGACCCATTATAGAGTACAACACCCCTTTTGGTATGTACCTCACAAGACATCTACAACAACTGGAAAGGCCGCAGAAATACCTCACAAAGATGATTACTGGCCTCAAACAGATGCCCTATGCAGACCGACTCGAAAAACTCCAGCTTTACTCCATCACATATCGCCTACTCAGAGGCGATCTCTGCCTAACATACAAAGCTATGTCAAACCCAGAGCCGTTGGACATGCTCCACTTAAAGAAATCCCAATCCCTCCCAGCTACACACTCTAGGGACCTAAACCTTGTCACCACAATAAACAGAACATGCTGGAGGGATAGATTCCTGTCCCACAGACTTCCCATACTCTGGAACAGACTACCTATGTATGTCAAACAGAGCTCCTCATTAGCACTCTTCAAGAAAAATCTTGACGATTGGATGGGCAATAGGAAATTCACCCTGGGGTTCACTTCTGTCTTTCTGCTTGACAGGGGCACAGGAAAATAATTTTCTTGGATGAAAGTTAGGGTACCTTTTTGGCTAGGCTTGTATAGGCCCCAGGGCCAATAGCCTAGTACCTACCTATGAACTAATGAACCTATGAACAGAACCAGAAGGGGGCAAGAAAGCTGTGGTTTCAAAAATCCCAGCAGCCCCAGCAAAGACAGCAATAAGACAGATGTTTTTGGGGCAGAGGGGAATTTCAGTATGGATGCCAACCCAGAGGAAGAGGTGGTCCCAATAGCCAGGGAGGCAGGGGATTCTTTCAGAGATTCTGTTTGTAGAATCCCTGAAGGTCATCCTGACTCTTCCCCTGTGAAGTCAGTCAGGAGACGACCCTTTTTTACACATCCCAGTGTGGATGGTTATCGCAGTGAATTCATGGGCAAGAAGAATCATAGCCAGAGACTACTACATTCCGTTTTTCATAACACCTCCAGCTCGGACCTCCCAACCCCCTTCAGTATCACCTACAGAAAGGGAAGCAGCTTTAAAGGAGGTGCAGAGCCATCTACATAAGTGTGATCTAAGAATCAAAATTTTATTCCAGATTCTTTTTAGTAGACAGTAAGAGAAAAGGACCTCAGGCCAATACTTGACCTAAGTCACCTCAATCATGTTGTTAAGAAGGAGTTTTTCTGGATGGTTATGGTGCAGCCCATATTGCCCAATTGGATGTGCTGTGCAGATCTTAAGGATTCTTACCTACACATAAAAATTGATAAGTCATTGAGAAGATTTCTTTGCTTCCAGGAAGTCACTGTCAATTTTGAGCACTGACGTTTGGTCACACCATGCCTCCGGGTGTTCACCAAATACACGGCTTTGGCTGTTTCTCACATGTGACTGATAGGGATCAGAATGTTTCCATACTTGGGCAGTTGGCTTCTGGCAGTACTATCTATGGAGCAGCTTGTTTTAGCAAGGCAGTACTTGCTTCAGATCTGTCTGTCTTTGGGGATAATGGTAAAAGTAAACAAGTCTCAACCAAAACTGTCACAAGACCTGTTTTTTTATAGGTTGCTAAGTAGACACTTGAGAGCTGGCAGTTCATCTACAGGATAGAGTAGAATTGCCTCTGCAATTTTGAGGTCGCACTTGTATTCCAACAGGATCAGCCACCAGCAGCTCAAGTCTTCAAGGTTCTTAGACTTATAGCCATTTCAATACAAATGGTTCCCTATGCCAAGTTCAAGATGAGAATTTTACAATGGTCACTTTGGGTACAATGGAACCAGCCCATTCAGCTAATATAACATAGGTTCAGGCTATTGAGGGTCATGAGAAAGAGTGTAAATTGGTAGATGAATCAACAAAATCTGTCTTTAGGATCACCTTTTGCCAAACCAATGCAACTCGCAATGGTTACAACTTAAGCATCTGCCCTCACATGGGAGGCACTTCTTAGAGAGGAGACAAGGTTCATGGGTTGAAGAAGGGGCCTCACTGTACATAAAGATCCTCAAAGTGAGTGCAGTTCTTCTAGCAAATGAGGCATTCAAGGATGTGCTCCCTCAGGGTTCAGTTCTCATATAGTCAGACAATATTGCGGTGATATGGTATGTGAACAAGCAAAAGGGAATTCGATCTTATCAGCTGTGCAGGAAAGCAATGAGAGTATGGGAATGGGTGATCATTTGGCAACACTTTCTAATAGCAACCCACATATCTGGGTTTACCACCATGATTGTGGACAAACTCAGCATACAGGTACTGCTACCCCACAAATGGTTTTTCAAAAGCAGACTAGCATGCAGCATATTCAAAAGGTACATTCTCCCATGACTGGACCTTGAGTCTTCTTTATGCCTCTCCCCCTCTTCCCCTGTTACCAGAACTGTTACAGAATGCCAAAGCTTGCAAGGTTCAACTCATTCTCACAGCACTTTTCTGACCACACGAGACTTGGTTCCATTTTCATTTGGTCTCATTTGAGGAAGAAACCCCTTCTCCCTCAGAGCTTTGATTTGCTAAGTCACCCGTTTGGACAGCTTCATCTGGAAATCCAGCCCCTTCTACTAACCACTTGTTTTTTTCCATTTCCAGTTATGGCCAGGAATTCCCATTTCCCTCCAGATGTCATTAAACTCATTACAGCTTCTATGAGGACCTCAGACCTCAACCAGGAGAATTTACAAAGCTAAATGAAAAAAAAAAAATTCTGGTGTGGGCCATACCTCTCAACTGTCCAGATTTTTGCCTCATATTTTGGTCTGTTCCTCATAATTGTTTTGCCTTTTTGGCAAATCATTGAGGACTGAGGTCAGAAAATAATGACAGACATTGGAGCTTCAGACTTTATACCCTTCAGAAAATTCATGCAAATGAAAAAAAACCTTTATTTTATCAATTTTTCAAGTTAATTTGAACTGTATTTGAAAATTGTCCCTATTTTAGGGCTTTTGTCCCCCACTACTTATAGTTTTGTCCAGATTTATTGTGCTAAGAGGTTGAGCGTTATGCTGTGGGCTTATGACGGAGACATGTTACTGATGTCAGCACCATTTTAAAAATTTTAACTTTAACAGAACTGTATCAGAAAGGAACGAGTCATTTATGAAATTGTACCCAGAAGCAATTTATTCTTATCATAAAGATTTTCTTAATTATTCCCTGGCTACATATTGATCATGTAAGGCCTTATCAAAGGCATTTTTCATTCCAGACCCAAGTAATTAAGCCAGTTTTGGCTTGGGACCTGAGCTTTGTATGGTAGTGTCTAACAAAACCTCCATTTGGGCCAGCAAGTTCAGTTGATATCAAGTTCTTATTATAGAAAACAGCCTTTTTAGTGGCTATTACTTCAATGATAAGAGTTTCTGAGATTCACTCTGTTTCTTCCCAATACCCCCATATTAGTGGAGTTGCTTCTTTATTACAGAACCTTTCTTTATGCCTAAAGAAGTAACACAAAACAATCTAAATGAATGCATTCCCTTACCAGTATTTTTCTTAAGTGTTGTTAAAGGAGAGTACTTGTTACATTGTTTGGATGTTCATTGATGATTAAGGTTCTGTTTGGATCATACAAAGACTTTCGGGGAAGATGAAAAACTCTTTGTCTACTTTCAGTGGCCATACTGGGTCAAAAGTTCACTAGATTACATTGGCAAAATGGATTTCAGATTGCATTTCTTTTTATTATACATCAGCAGGGAAGCAGCTTACTGTTCCACCAGAAATATTGATATTTTTTAAGTACTGCTTTTACAAACTTAGAAAGTTGATAGAGTAACAGGTTTTCCATTAGTATAAGTTTTCTGAAAGATATGAAATATGAAATTAAAATATCTATCATTATTTTCTGACTTCAGTCCTCAAGGATTTGCCAGTGATTTGTCAGAAAACCAAAATTTAATCCAGAACAAACCAAAAATATGAGGCAAAATGTGGACATTCTGCAAAAATCTAGACAGTTCAGAGGTATGCTAGCAGACCTTTCATTTCTGACTAAGGGTACAAGGTGTGCCAAGGAAGAATAAGATAATAGAGTTTCAGCTCCTAGATTAAAGTTCAAGGAAAAATATTAAGAGTTTTCGGTTTAAGCACAACACTAACAGTATGCAGTCAGTATTCTAATCTAGCTTGGTTATAATGTCAGTTTGGTAGACATTAAGGGCAAATAAAAGAATATAACACTGTTTTGACTCCTAGTTTAGGTATACTGATTTGAGATAAACTGATAAATGTAGATAGAAAATTGGGCTCCAACATCAAAAACAGGTGTGCAGTAAATAATTTGGCCTAGACTGGGTGTGAGATCAGCTTAGACATGCTAAGATGTACTGCTGCTTTACTCTGCAATTTATACAGCTTTAACTAGGAGTAGGAGGAGTTAACAAAGTTTCCTAAAAGAAAATATGAAACTGAAAGTGCTTGTGTATGTCAAATACAGTGTTGCATTCTACTGCACTGAGAGCTGTTCACCAACTGTTAAACTGAGGAGAGAAAAGTGAAAGAACCAATAAAAAACAACTAGTACTCCAACCACTAACATCTGTCGCATGTCTTGTGTATTCACATGAGCCACTGAGGCTGGGTATGCATTCAAGTTGTTTATTATACATACACATATCAGGAGCTGTAACTTGTACATATACTTTGCACTTCATGGGCTTACTGACTGACTTGTTACTTCTAACACACACACACACACACACGTACATCTTCATTCAAGCGTACATTCATTCACACTGACTGACTACACTAAATGACACTGATCTCGCACATGCTCAGTAACTTATATGTGCGTGCTGTCTAACTACAGTGGCTGACTAGGTTCAAAGGTTCAATACACACACTGATCTACAACATCCAGCCCTCAGAAACAGCAGCAAATTATTCCCGGCCACGGAATAACACTACTGCCCTCAGTAAGTTCATACCCTGACCAGAAAACCAACTGCAACTGCAATTTAATCTAAGATTAAATGTAAGAGTGGGTAAAATAATGAAAAAAAAAAGAGAGAACACTTTCTTTAACAAAATAGAGAAATTATCTAATGGATTAATAAATGAGAACACTCAGTGTTACAAAATGGAAGACCTGTTAATCACACAAACAGCCAGGCAACTGTGAAATGCACAGTAAAAACAGACTGAATTGTAATGTGATATGAAAAGTGATTAGACAGTTGTAAAATGCAGGGGAGAGCACTTAGTTTAATTGGGGAATTGCAGTCAGATACACAGATGTGTCGGGCAAATATTTAAGACAAAAAGTTAGCAACTGTAGCCAAATAAACTGAAAAAAGTTGCACAAATTGAGAAAATAAACAACAGAATGCAGAAAATACCAAAGAACTATACTCACACAAAGAAGCATGTACTTTCCTGAGTTTTATGTAAAGTGTAATAATGGAAAAGCCAAAAAAAATCTTAGCACAACTACTTCCAGCAAACTTTCTTGAGCCTTATAGGTGTTCATTACAACTATAACCTACATATTCACTTCATTTTATCTGGACCATTACACATAGTTTTGTAATCTTATGCTAAAAATACTAATATATATATATTCCACCCAACATTACATTACTTATCATACCACTACCAAAAGTACCATACTGTAAATCCACAAATGATTGCAGACCTATGGCAACTGCATACCTACTTGCAAAGATTCTGGAGAGACTATGTATGCGCCAGTGGCATAGGGAAATAAAATCCTCACTATAGCAGGTGACCCAAGCTTCTACTGGATCAGGAGTTTGAAGGCACATGCAGTGAGGATTAGGGATAATGCTTATCATGGGAGGCAAAGGTGACTCTTCCTACCTGTCTAATGACAGGGCCTGATGCTTACAGATAATTTCCTTTTACATAACTCAACACAGTCTATTTGTAAGAGATCCAAGTATTCAGCCAAATTTGAGGCTACATTCTCACAAACATGTACTGTGAGTGTCACGCACATAGACAACACTCTGTACATACCCACACTAAGTTATCATATGCTGCAGCACTTAAAAAATCCTTGCCTAAGCTGCAGCAGAAGAGTAGGTGCAAGTCCCACTGTAAACTAGTCAGTGAAACATTAATGACAACACAGCTGGGAGCTACCAGGATATAGCAGATCCTAGGCCCATTACACCAATACAATCTTCAAAAACAAAGAGAAATGTACTAGTGATTGGTGACTTCATAATTAGGCACAAGGATTCTACATCACAAGGCTGAACAAAAGCAGGATGACAATGAGCTGCCTCTTGGGAACCAGTCTTGTCAACATTTGCAAAGGTCCTGAGGATCCTTAAGATAGACAAATATGAGTATGGCATGGTGGTACCCTATGTTGGGATAAATGATCTGGCATGCAAAACCCTAACAGAGCTCTGCATCACAAATACAGGAAAGGCCGTAGGATTGAGTAGAATCCTTCCGTCACCAAAAAATAATACTAATGTATGAAGAATAAATGATTGGTTTAACAGCTTGCAAAACATCTGGTGTCATTCTAGGGGGATCTATTCTGTATTAGCATGGAAAGTGATACTAAACAACTCTACTTGCTTCCCAAGAACACTTTGTGTCTCTCGTTCCAAGGCTACTGCATACTGGTTATCTTTTGCTACTCCCATTGTGTTTTTTTTCCTTTAATCAGGGTCCAGCCGATGAACATCCAAACTACCTTCCAAAATGAATCAACCACTGGGTCATATCAAGATGGCTCTATTTAGTGCTAGAAGTCCAAGCAACAAAATGCCAGGTGTTGAAGCCCTACTGCATTTGAAATGCATCCATGTATATGTTGTTATGGAAACCTGGTTGAATTGCCTGGAGAGCACTCTCTCAGTACCTGGTTTTGTGTTTACTACTCGTTTTAACCTAATGGAAACTGTTGTGGTGTGTCCATATTTATTAGAGAACACATTACTTTGATGCAGATAACTAGAGACACTCAAGCAAAGCTTATAGAGATTCAAATCTTTCTAAATAAGATCAGCTATCAGTTTATAACATGCTACAACCCACCCCCCATATCTCTAAAAAGTCTCACAACATTTCCAACTATTCTTGATGAACTTGTCATCAGTAGGAATGCTGTTATCCTGGATGATTTTAACTATCAAATGATTAACTGGGAGGCCTGTACTATCAATGTAGGATATGAAGAAGATTTTTTTGGAATTTATAGACAAAAACTCACTGAATCAGATTATCAATGAGAACAGAATATACTTGACCTGATCATAACAAATGTAGCATCAGTATGTGCCATCCCCAAGGTATCTCCCTCATCGGTGAAGTCAGACCACAAAGTAGTAACCCTTTCCATCATAATCTCCAAAGCACCAGAAAAAAATATCACAGAATTCAGTGACTTTGAAAATATAAATCTCATGCGATTCTATGATGAAGTCTCGAAATTTAAGTATAACTGTATTCCCCATAATGTCGATACTGCAAAAAGTTTTGCAGACAATCTCTATTCACACCTGGGCAAATGTATCATATTGGTAGTTACAACTAGATCCAAGCAAATGTGTAGGTTTAAAAGCAAACCATCGTACTGGTTCACAAATAGTAATAAACTATGTAATAAAAGGGAGAGACTCTTAAACCTGTATAGCAGAACAAAAGACCCCCCCTCCTTTAAAGAAAACCTCAAAGAGTGAGCTAAGAACCAAAAAAAGGATATCAGAAAAATTAAAGCATCCCATGAACTCAAAGTGAGCTACAGTAGCCAAAGGCAACTTCAATCCTTTTTTTAGTTATGTCATAAAAATAAGAAGCAAACACCAAGCATTGCTGTGACCTTATTCATAATAGTGCTACTTACTCCGATCTGGTAGATAATGTCCAACATACAGCCAAATAAATTTAGTGCCAACTTCAACCTAGAGGCATCTCTTCCAAACCTACTTATCCTTGGTAGAATCCAGCCACCAGCTGTCATGAAAGAATATGCACTGAAGGTATTGTCGAAAATAAAGAATATCTCATCCATAGGGCCGAGCAACATACCCAGATGACTAATTAATACAGGTAAACAAGCACTGGTGGTCCCACTTTCCAACCTGAACCTAACAACTGACTTTATCCCACAGGAAAAGCACACATGTTTTGTTATGTCACTCCAGAAAGGTGGCCCCAATACTGACCACAGGAATAACAAAACTGTCAACCTAATGAGTCTTATGTGCAAAGCCATGGAACATATCAGACTTGTCTCCAGCAGTATGGTTTTGTTAAGGGTAGATCCCATCTAATAAATCTTGTGAACTTTTTTGAGAGGGTTACTCAGGCCATAGACTAGGCAAGCTATCCACACAGCATGCCTCGACCTTGCCAAGGCAGTCAAAACCATACCATACCACATGCAAATATAACAAACAAGCTGAAGAGGTTCTAAACTGACCGGTATGAGGTTAGGTGGATAGCCAACTGGCTTATAGACAGGACTCTGGCAATAAGAGTGGGGGGCGCATCCTTTAAGAGTATGAAAGACCTTTTCTATTCAGTATCTACTAATCATATCTCCACTTTTCAAATGAGGATCGTTGGTTATCAAAGATGTTGGTTGATTGTAAGCTGGGAGCTATCATCAAGTCCTTCCCTGACATACATGTACTCCAACAGAATCTTACACTTGTCAGTAGCTGGGGATTAATTGTTTGACTGATTTTAAAGAGAGGATCTACCTTTGACAAAACTATGAGCTCAAACTCAAGACCAAAAAGTGCAACACTGTAGCATTCGGAAAGCACCCCTTAGCTCCAGCTTGTAGTATAGATAACACACTACTTCAAAATGAAAAGGTTGTGAGAGACCTAGGTACTTGGATGAACCGCTCCCTCTTGTTTGACTGTCACTTAGTAACAGTGGTAAGGAAATACTTTTATCTTTCTCAGCTCAGAGCAAAAGGCATTTTTTCCTGATGAAGTCCTTATCTCCTTGTACTCCACACTGATTAGACCAATCATTATGTAAACACCCTCCCCCCATGGGATGTATCATTCTAACCATATCAGGCAATTAGAAAGAACCCAGAAGTAACTACAAAGACCATGGGCTTAAAAGTTCTGAACAGACAGGAAAAGTGTAGGCTTTATCGCTATACTAATTTTCATATGCACTTCTTAGGGGCAATCTGTGTTTTACTTATAGAACTGTAAGGGGTCCATAGTCTAAAAACTCGTATACCTTCATATATGCAGCATACCAGCCAACATTCGGGCTGCAGAGCTTAAGTATACTCCATTGAAATAAATAGGATGAGGAGGAGGGGGGATAGATTTGACACATAGCACCTATCCCTTCTCTGGAACAAAATCGTTCTGAAAGTTATGCAGTGTGACACACTGTCTGCCATTAAAAGTGAGTTGGACAACTGGATGGGTATTCTTAAATTCACATCTGGTATGACTTTCCTGGCTGTTCTTGAAAAGAGAGGTAAGGCTTAAGGGAGTGTAGATTCCTATGATTATGTGACATTTTATTAAAAAAAATCTTTATTAACCTTCTGGTGCCTCAGCACAAGTCTGCAGAGTTCAGATTAAAATTCCAAAAAATGCATAAAAGACGTTATAAATCAAAAAAATGCTTCGCTCATTAAAAATCAGTCTTACAACTAATCCACAATTTACATTTAACATTCAAGCCAAATGATGCCAAAGTACCAAATTTAAGAATGTAAATGCCAATAAATTCTTCACATTATTGCCTCCCTTCTTGTTCAGTCTTACATTTTCCAAAACTACAGCTGAAATGCCAAAATTAGTAAAATGAAAAGTAGTAACATGAGCTGCAATAGAGCCTTCAGTTTTCTTTTCTTTATGTCAGAAATATGTTCTTTTAGCCTTACTTTAAACATTTTAGATGTTTCCTCAATAAAATATAAATCACAAGGATATGTTAATGCATACCATACAACTTGACTTACACTAAAGTTGTTTCTTGCACAAAATTTGGTCCTATAATGCAATGACAGGTACTGGTGACATAGCTACATGTATTCCATGAATTGCAGGAGAATGTCGGCCCTTGGATCATGATTTAAACAAGTACTTCCTTTGGTCTAATAAATGACTGTAACAACATTCCACTGATAATCCTTAGTCATTTATTATCAGTAACAGCTCTATTTAGTCTTCTAAAGTCCTGTCCCTCTCTGTACTAATAAATATTTCTTTCTTTGCATGCTTGTGCTTTTGCTAGGGGAGTCTGTTCACCTATTGTATGTCTTTCTGGTTGCTGAAAATAGATGGTAATGTATCTTTTACACCTTGGAGGTTCATTGTCTGTTATTACTTTATCTCTCTTGGGTACACGTATGTGGGAAGGTTTGTCAGCTGGATGTTTCCTTTTCTCCTGGCAAAGATACTTCTGCACTACTAAACAAGCCTCTCTACCATGACTGTCAGATGCGTCATCTTTGGTCAGCAAATTCTTGACCAATGCTAGAACAAGACACTTAACCTGAGGATAGGCGTTTCCCTCTGGTGCATGGTTGAGGAATGTACCCATAGCAGACATATGTGCTATGGCCACTTAGTCACTGACACATACCTTTGATGACATCTACAGTTTGAACTTCAAGTCAGTAGAATATACTTTGGGATGGCTATCCATTTGAGCATCCTGTCCTAAGACTCCTCTTCTACTTTTTATGTTCAACCTGTCTTCTTTTCCTGCTTGGTTTAGGATGCTACTTAGAATTTTATCAGTTTTCCACCAACTGCACAAAGCTTCTTGAACTAATCTGTAGCAGGTATGTCAATACTCTCCATATCAGCTAATCTTCAAGAAGGCTTTCCTCTTCCTTCAGTTCTACTTGCTTGGAATGCTACTGCTGCCACTTTAGCAACAAATCATTCTTTAATAAAACATAAAATACAGAAATTGGTAACTATGCTTTTTTGCAAGTGCAACCCCATGTCTGAACATGGGTGGGCACTGAACATCTGCAGAGCTCATATGCTTTTTAACTACTACACAAGGATACCATATTGTGGTACAATGACACAGTTGTGCTCCAGTCGTGTGAGGTTTTGATTTTTAAGAAAAGTAATTTGAGAGGACACAGAAGAATGCACCAAAGCATTCCATCCATTGCAGAGGACTGGCTTAAAGTTCAGCTGATATAGTGAGTACTTCTCTCAGAATATGTGATTCTGTAAAATGCTGCATTTTTATTATATAGCTTTGGTAATATTAAATGAAAAATTAATTAGGCAAAGCTACCGTAGTAGTATTACATTCTTGAAATACTGGATTGCGATTATCAGCTTGCCATTTTTATGGATGAAAATTTAGATTATAGATTAAAAAAGTGATCCTGTCAAAATGACAAAAGTTAATGGATACTTAGTAATTCTAATGAAGTAAATAGTTTAATAATGACTTAATCTTGACACCATAATATGCAGTGGTTTAAATCTTTGGCAAACTGTACATGTAATTATATTAAAGTATAGTAACTTATGGAAACTGCGGTGGTGGTGCTGCGGTAGCGTTGTCGCCTCACAGTAAGACGTTGTCCTGTTCGATTCTCAGCTAAAGCATCTTCTGTGTGGAGACATGCGTGAATGGGCGTACCTTCGTTGAAGGTTGTGCGTCAGAGCTGACAACCCGGCACGTAAAAATCTACTGCCAGTCATTAGCGGACCGGAGTTCTGCTGTGGCGACCCCTAACCGGGAAAAGCCAAAAGATACAACAACAACAACTTATTTTTATGATTTGGTTAGTGCTGTATACCTCAACAAGAAATCAAATAAAAATTATACCATTAAAAAGGCATATGGTTTATGCTGCTATTGCCAGTCTTGACCATCTTTACAGAGAATTCTCTGTTTTTGTATGTTTTCCTCCATACTTGCGAACCATCAAGCCTACTGTCAATCAGGCAGTTTACTGTCCAAGGAGGACCATCATCCAGTTAGCTACAAGAGTGCTTTGTGCTCTTATGGGCATCCTAACAAGGAGAGTGTTTTTTTTTACATAGGGCCTACCCCATCCACGGTCCATCCCAGTGGTAATTTGAACACTTGCACCATCACAAGATCTGCACCACCACAAGATCTGCATATGCCCTTATGTCGGCATGAGTGCTGCTTCATATATGCTGATAAGGTCTACCATTACCACCTTGGATGGTTATGTCCACATCTTCCCTGCAACTGCTCCCCACATCATGATGTATCTCTGCTTTCCAGCTGATGATCTGTCATTACAATAGCACCACAGATTGGGTTGGCTCCACCATCCATATCCCTCTGAAAGGCATGCTTATCCTACACACCTTTGCAAAGTACCCTAGCCACTATTCAAACGGAGGTCACTTGTAATGGAATAACCAAATGTATATGTTTCTTTTGCTGATTTACTGAAGTACTCTGATGGAAGTTTGATGTTTTGCTTGTAAAATACATTCACCTTTTTGATGTTTTACTGTCTGTGCCCTCTTTCTTTACTGTTTTTTTATACCATTGTTCTTTGCAGCATCATGCATTACTATGACACTTGGCAGTAGGAACAAATTAAGTTTAATGTCAGCATTTAGCCAAAAGAATATAGTGAGCAATTCACTTATCTTTTTAAAGCATTTTTCCAATGGGTATTTTACTTTTGGATCATTATAGTACATAGTAAAAGTAATCTACACATTGTTTAAGACAGTTTGAATTAGGGTACTGAAACAGTGACATCCCATTTTGCTTTCATGTTTCTTTAGATCCTGTCACTGTCATAGATATTGCCTATAATCCTGCAGTCCTTAAACTAGGAGAAGATGACCAGGTTGAAATGGATCAGCTGATTCGTCTGGCAATGAAATACATACAAGAAGAACATAAGCTTACTTTGTCTCATTCGTACATCATACCAAAATGCAAACTAAAAGGAAATGCTGAAAGAATGAGACTAAGTCTGATGAACATGTGTCAAAAACATCCTGTCTGCAAGAAAGATAGTGGTGAAAGAATGGGTAAGTAAAAGTTTTGAAAATGATGCTTATAATTCACAGTACTGTAGACAACTGTTCTATAGACAGATTGTTTGTGGACAGAAGAAAAATATCACAAATAAAAGTGAGAATGATATTAATGCCTGTGTACGAAAGGGTAATTTTTAAACAACTGTCATCTTTCTGCACCCCGTCTTTATCATAGTTTGGAAAGGAAATGCAGTTTTAGTGTTACTCAGCAACTAAACTCAGTTTCTTTTAAGACTTTCTCAGTAATTTCTTTTTAAAACAAGTTCATTTAAATTTCATCTAGTGTGTAGCAGGTCAACCAAATTACTGTGATATTCATTGTGGTATTGCACAGGATGCTTAGTATAGATCATTCATTAGCATTTGCAGGTCTGGCCAACATAAGTGACCACTTAACGGTGCCACTGTGATCACCGATTGTGGGGAATGGTAGCGAGCTGTGCACCAGATGGACTGATGTTCATGGAGTTTATAATACTTTGAGAATTTTAAATGAAGTGTAGGTACCTCTTCCACTTGCTCGCAAAAATGGTCACTATGAAAGGGACAGCAAAACTACATTCCCCATAAAGTGTAGTATAACTGTATTGCATTTGGTGGGGGAAGTAGCATACATCATAGACTGTTTCACAGTTTGCCTTGTACTAGATAACAATATAGAACACTACCTAAGAAGTATTTTTCATTGCAAATCAGTAAAAGTAGAGATTTTTTAATTTCTTATATAGGCAAATTTTGTCATATTATACGTCCATGTTATACATTTAAGGACAATCAGCATGTTGGACCTTTACTATAAAAAGTAATAAAACGATTATAAAAATAAATAGAAAAAAATCTAGGTACCATTATACAAGGATAACAGAATCTTCTTTGGTTTAGGATACAGATGACCAACCATCATAACATGTCTTTTACGACCTGAAAAAGTTTATTTTAGTGAGACTATTCAATTAATGAAACTCCATTATAATGGTTGTTTAAATGAAATAGTTTCAGAGAAAATCTTTAGTATTTTAATACCCACCAAGAGCTGATTAGAATGCATTCCTGTGACTGACTCATGGAAGGCAAAAAATTTGAATATAACATAAAAACCTAATAATTTTGAAAAAAAAACATAAATGTTAAAAATAAGGTAAACATTAAAAAAATCATTCCATGCTCGAAAGAGGTTTAACAAAAGGCATTACATAAACTAGTTGGAAGTCTAATAATGTTCTTTTGTTGTGGGATTGAATGAATAATCCTACAGTACATTTTTCTTCTTTTAAATCTTATTATTCTGACTTTGATTACAATAAATCTGTGATGAAAGTACAGTTTTTCATAGTATTTGCAAACTGCCAATTATAGTAAAAGAAACGCAGTTTCTCACCCTCACTTAATTGTTGAAGCAGAAGAAGAGGAACTGAGGCAGCTAATGAATAAATGCAAAAGGTGTTTAATGACAAGGAGGATGGAAAATACTTTCCCTAAGAATAGAAATTCTCACCCGATGCTGCTTTTAATTTTGCATAAATAAATTTTGTCCATTGAGAAAGAGGGCTATCATTAAATAGTGGAGACTATGCCTTCAGCCTTTTTGCTCTCCTGCTCTTTATATAAATATTTGAAATTTTTATATAAAGTTGTCCAAAAAGAGTCTGAATTGTTTATTATATTTTTCAAGTACTGCATAATGCCATTTCCTGGTTCAAGTCTCATATCTTCAGGTCAGAGCAGTTTGATGGGCTCTCTGCTAAGTCTGGAAAGAGGCAGAGTTTGAAAATCTTTTTCTGCGGGATAAAAAGGCTATATCAATATATATCAAATCATATAAAGGCTATATCATGAGCAAAAGGATAGATAGCTCATATCAAATAAGTTTTAAAATCACTAGATACTTTAAAATTAATTTCAGTGTATCAGTCAGGTTTTATCTTAAGTGCATTTGATGTACTTTCTGAATTTACTCACAAAGGAATTATGCTGGACATGTTTAGTCTATTAAATACAGTATATAACATTGCACATTTGATATATACATAATTGTCTGAAAAT
>NC_056741.1:1627633673-1627665662 GCF_019279795.1 Protopterus annectens | reverse complement strand
CTTTTGTTTTTTTTCCCAAAGATCTGTGGTTTCTCTGCATTTGTTTTTCCTTGCTAAGTCAGTAGTGCTGTGGTGCACTGGTAGCATTATTGCCTGACAGCTACAGGTTCTCTGGTTTGATTATTGGCTGGGGTGCCTTTGGTGTGGAGTCTGCATGTCCTCCCATCTTTTAAAGAACATGTGTCGAGGGTTTCTCCCTGCTCTGCTGAAAATGAGCTTTTGTTCCAAGTCAGACTTTCCTGGTTAACAAATGTTAAATAAAAATAACAGGCATTTGAATTTCAAACTTCATATTCTTCAGAAAAGTACACAGCACAAAACCTTTTATTCAAGGTATTTTCTAAGTTTATAACATGGATATTTGAAATTTGTCCCTATTTTTTGGGACTGTATTCCCCCATTATTGGCTTCGTCCAGGTTTTTTGTGATAAGGTTGAAAGCTATGGTGAGAACTGAATTCACCGAGTATGTTTGTGGGCTGTGTTCCCCCCATTATTGGCTTTGTTCAGGTGTTTTGTGCTAATAGGTTGACAGCTATGGTGAGAACTGAATTCACTAAATGGCAGCCATTTAATTTTCAGTCTTCCTCTCTTTCACAAGAGATGATTTGATATAGTGGTATGTTGCTCTGACTGTTTTGCACAGGGTCCCCTGGGTTAAAGACTTGGCAGTGAAATGTATGGTGGCAATACAGCATTATATTCTAGCAACCTTCCAACATTATACAAGCAATGTTTAAAATGTGTCCCTGTTTTTTGGGCTTTTGTCCCCCCCCCCCAATAAATGTTGGCTTTTTCCAGATTTCTTGTGCTGCAAAGTTCAGGGATGCATCTGAGTGTCGAGTAGATTTTACAAGGAGCTGAGAGCTGCAGGGGAACAAAAGTTTAGTGCTTCTTATGAGTCTGCTTGCATTGTTAATAGCACAACAGGGAGTGTACTTGCTTTTGATGCAGAAGACTGTGGGTTCTACTCCCACAGTAGGTAGATGCATTGCTGATACTATACTGTGTTGTAAAGGAGGTGGATGCTACAGTCCTTTTTGGTGAAGATACCTAGTAACTATGAACCTGTTATCAGTTTGCCATCCATTCCCTTTTGCGATATTACTAGCTTATCTTTTTTTTAATGCAACATAGGCAATTTATTCCTCAAGGGCAACAGGTACTGTTTGTAGATGAGACAATGACATATAAAGTTGTTTGCTAGCAGCAACCTCAATAGTTACAGATTCTTTAATGTGGAATTATTTAGAGGACTTATTTCTTCAGTGTGTGCATATTTACTGATACTGGTAGACTGTAGAAGTTTGAATAGACTTTTATGATGGAAATGTTCTGAAGTGGGCAGTTTGGTCATTAATGGCGCATGCATTTTGTTTCATTGTTTACTGGAAAAATGTTCAAAATGATAAGTTTAATATGCCCTCTAACAACTGTACTGTATTGTACAAGGAATATTATTTAATACAATCAGGAAGGTGCATCAAAGATCATGTGTATGTTTTGTGTTCAAGGGGTCTATGTTTTTTTTTTTAAAACAGCCCAAAGTTAATCTTTTTCTGACACTGGCAAAATGTATTTTCTTTGAATGTGGGTTTCAATGCTGTTTCAATGAATGTGAGTTTCAAGGGCAGAGAAGTTTTAATGCCAAGTCTATTTTCATTGTGAGACTGCATTGCTTTGTTTAGCAGATATCTATTAAAGTTTTTGCTGTAAAATGCAAAATAAAACTTTCAAATGAAATCCAAATCATCGCAGAAGTAAAGCAGTATGCACATTACAGTGTTTATGGTAAATGGGGTGAAATAACCAAGGAATGGGACTTTGGAATGGCTGCAGGGGGGAGGCTCCATTCAACCATTTTGTGAGGGGGCCCTTCCTAATTGGCCATTACTCAGATGTGAGTGTAGTACCAAATACATGCTGTTGCTTATCAAATTTTTCTGACCTGAAGAGGTGGAATTATGTAGAGATCCAAGATGTGCAAAATGTGATGTTTGAGAAGTACCCGGATGATGTTATAGGAGATGGGATGGATATCCTATTTGATAACATCTCAGGCTATGATGAAAGGCTTTCAGCCACCAAAATTAGGAAGATTCAAAGGGACAAACAAGATTTCCAGGGTGGTAATGGTTTTTAATGGTCTAGGGATGTAACTAGCCACAATTTTCAAGCACAGCGCTCAACAGGGAATGGGTGGAGCTATCAGAATGTTGGAATGGGTGAGACATACAGCGTACACTCCCAGCAACCATTGCAAGCTCCTGTGGCCTAACCAGTTACACTGGCAGTTGCAATAGTGTTGAAAATATTAGAAATGAACCTGCCCAAGACACGAGCTAACAATTTGAATGGAAACACTGCAAGCAGCAGTTTCTCTGCTGTGGTGAGCAACAATACTGTTGTGAGGCAGAAATCAGACATGGTGCCAAGAAAGAGTCCTAGTAGGGCGGAACGGAGCTTGGTTCTATCTGATGCAGTACAACCTACTTTTTTATTGAAGGATCCGCTCCCAATCAGAGGGTGATCCAGGAATCACTATATGAATCCCAGAATGAGATGACCATACAGAGAGGAAGAGGTGATAAGGACAGGGAAAAGGTCAAAGCAGGTTTAGTATACAACATTTCTTCTGTTACATTAACTGAAGCACAACTTTCAGTTCTTAATAGAAGCCTGACATTTGTTTCAGCTCAGCAAGCCGATTTGGTGGATGTGTTACGAGATCTATGGCTATTTGGTAGGACTATCACTGAAAACTATTTTTTGTAATATGGTGAATGGGTGTATATTTAAGAAGCCTAGCACTTTTGTTCCTCCTGCAAATCCGACTATTGAATTGTTTCAAGATGTTTGTGGCAAACTAAGGGATAAATTTGCTGAGAAGCAAAGTACTGGTTTTGTTAATATGTCAGGTACTGAGAGGCAATCTCTGTTAGAGCTTAAACATATGAACAGCATTGAGATACGATCAGCTGATAAGGGGGGTGGGATTGTGCTTGATAAAGATGTTTATATAAGGAGCATGTTGAACTTGCTAAGTGAGGTTGATACCTACAATCCTATATCAAGTATTGCATTGAAAGGGATTATGGACAGAGTACAATTCTATGTATTTGATTTATTAATAACCGGATCAATGTCGGAGCCACTGTTTGAATACTTTAAAGTAGATCAACCTGTTGTGTATGGCCTCCCAAAGGTACATAAGGATTTGAACTATCCACCTATGTGACCCATTGTATCTAAGCAGAGGCTGGGTAACAGAACCACTTTCGATTTTTGTAGAGCAGAGTCTTCGTTCAGTTTTAGATAATTGTCACACTGTTCTCAGACACCAATGGGTTTCTCAGTGAGTTAAGTAGTTATACTGATGTTATAGCTGGCCCATGTTTTTTCGTTACATTAGATGTAGCCTCTTTATTCACCGTTATCCCCAACAGATGGGGTATAGAAAATGTTAGGGAAGTACTCTGTGCTAATGGTTTTTCCACTGGTAAAGTTGAATTTATTTGTACTCTTCTAGAGGTTTATCCTTGAGAATAATGCATTTATCTTTAATGATACTTTTTACATCCAGAAGGCTGGCGTGGTTATGCGCACTGCTTGTGCCAATAGCTACGCCAATCTATCACTAGTTAACTGGGAGACCAAACCTGTCATTTCCAACAGATATTGTGCTTTGATAAAATGGTTTAAATGTTTTGTGGATATTTTTATGTTGTGGCAAGACAAGAGAATTTACTGCAGTTTTTGCATTATTTGGATGGCTTGAATGATTTTTTGAAATTCACTTACACATACTCATCAGATGAGATCGAGTGTTTGTATGTGAAAGTAAGTAAAGATGCTCTAACACTCCATTTCCTCTACTCTGTACAGGTAGAGTGTTAGGAGGAACAATATACTACACAATAGTAGTATGCACCCCAACTATACCAAGCTTAATGTTTTGAGAGGGCAGATCTTTCGGATGATGCGTCTCCATAGTGATGCACAAATAACATTGGCTTTAGCTAAACTGAAGGAAGAATTTATTGAAAGGGGCTATAAACATGCAGTTATTGACACCCAGATTAGTGATGCTTGGAAAGAGAGAGAAAGAAAGAGGGAGAGAGGAATGGGAGCTGTAGACCCTATTTCTCGAACATTTCATCCGATACTCGGATCAATGTGAGTGGCATAAATATTCCAACTGGTACTACAACGGACAATGTGGTGGGGATTAAGATGCCACTAACTTTTGCTAGCAATATACGCATGGTCTGCGATGTGATTAGGAACAACTGGGATATTCTTTCGACAGTACAAGAACTGAAAGGAGTGATAGGCCAACAACCCTATTTCACTTTTAGAAACAATCGATCCCTCAAGAACCAGCTTTGCTACAAACCTTTAGGCCATCGAGATCATGTTCACTCTGAGAGAATGGGGACTTAATGCCTGCAGGAGATGCAGTTTGTGCATGCATACATGTTGGAGGGTTTTTTGCACATCCACAGTTAGGCTTTGAGATAGACACAACCTTCTATGCTGATTGCCACACTAAGAACATTGTGTATTTTTGCTTCTGCATTATATGTTTTTCATTGTACATTGGTAAGACCAACAGAGCATTTAAAGACAGAATTTTGGAGCATCTCCGGGACATCAGAAATGCTAAAGAAACTAGTGCTCTGGCCATGCATGTTGCTCTTGAAGGCTCCACACACAAGTTCAAGTTTTTTGTTTTGGAAATTCTACATAGTAGTATCAAAGGTGGTGACCTCAGCAATAAAACCGAAGCTGTTGAACAAAAATGGATTCTGCGCTTTTAGGCTGATAAGCCCCCAGGCCTGAACAGGATGGTGTCGTTAAAACCATTTCTCAAAGCTAGAGCCCTTAAACATTGATTTCTCTTGTTAGTTGGTATACTCTGTTAGTTGGTGTGCCTCCTATATAGGTTTATTCATGAATGTTTTTATTCTTTTGTATACATGTGATACATGGAAATCTTTTATATATGTTTTTTATATATACATTATACGTAATAAGTTTTAAATGCTATGTAATTTTTTAACACTGTAATTATGAGTTTCCATCTTTATACATTTTTTACTAGATTTCGCACACATTTTATATTTATGACTGTTTTCCTACATGGTATGAGTGGGTTAATTCTGCTTGTTAACCTACATTCCCTATTGGCTGTTCAGTGTTTAAATAGCCTTACTAGTAGGTTTTTTGTTATTATATGGTCTGATGAAGCAGAGGACATCCGTGAAAGTGCTTACCCTGTTTTTTCGTGTTATTAAAGGAGTGGTGCATTGGAACCAACCTGCCTTTTTTACATTTCAAATTGTGACATACTTGTTGCACCCAATTCTAGTGGCTCTGGATGTGGCCAAGCAAGGCAAGGAGCAGTTATGCAGTGTAAGTGTGCAGAGTATTCCCCCATCCAAGGTAGACCACAAGTACGACCATGGCTTTTCATATGTCCTTGATTTTGCAAAATGTTTTGGTTTTCTGTCATTTTTATACTGTTGATTTATGCTTCTTATTATTCAGAAAATGCATGCTGTCGCAGTCCCCTGTTGCTCTATGTTTAAGTAGCAATGCTTTAATGACCATCAGGTAAGCTTGTTGGAGATTGTAAGATGCAAGTAAGCTTTAATAAGCATACTGTTAAAGAATTACCAACACTGAAAGCCTTTTCATTGTTGCCATGCAGAGAATATTTACATAACTAGATAACGTATAAGCCTTAGGTATTGAAATGCATATGACAGTATTTGTAATAAAGGACAGGATTACAGTATTTTCAGAAGCTCATTACATTTAATAGGTTAATAGATTCATACTAGGCTAACTGCCCTTGTGAGCCATTTTAAGCCTAGCCAGTTATCCCTTGTGAGACTCAAACCCTGCACCTTGTGTTTGTAAGGCAAACACCTTAACCATTAGGCCACCCTCGTTAGAGACTTGCAGTCATCTTTGCAGGCTTTACCCATAAACTAAATAAAATGCCAATCATGTGTGGTCCATAACTTGTGCAGTAATCCTTTAAAGCAGTTTATCTTGAGCTTTCTTGTTTGCTGTTCATTTTTTACATTTATCATGTCTTCCCCATGAAACAAGTAGACAGTTGTTCATAGACTCATAGATTAGTACTAAGCTAAATACCCTTGCGAGCCATTTTAAGCCTAGTCAATTATCTCTTGTGAAACTCAAACCCAGCACCTTGTGCTTGTAAGGCAAACACCTTAACCGTTAGGCCACCCATTAATTCAACTTTTAAAGTAATAGTGTATCTATTTTCTGAAACTCTCTTTCCTGATTGACATTTTTTTAAAAAACATGTTACAATGTATTCAATGGAATTATGTTAAAATATGTTAAAATACGTTAAAAATACATTAAAATAATGTACAATGGAATGAAATATATGTTGTATAACAGATGCTAAATACCTTATATAATATGCATTTAGCATTAATTAAAAATGATTAAAACTTTGAATAAGAAACATTAAAAAGGAAAAAAAAAAAACTTTCCTATTGAATACATTGTAACATGTTTTTTAAAAAGTGCTTAACCTGATTGTTTGAGTTATGGAGCGCAGCCTCTAAACAAATAAATACTTCGTCTGCCCCGTTCGAGTCACGTTCACCCACCGAACCATACATCACTTGGCCTCCGTCTAGTGGACTACATTTACGGTGCTGCTTTTGCTTTTTTTGTTCATTACAAGATATAAAACAGTAAATTTATTTGGGCTACGGTTTAATAAAAAGTTTATAAAGTTTTTATTAAAAAACAGCCCAATAAATTAAGGGCAGACAAATGCTAAAAACATCTGTGCACTTCACTTCAACCATTGCTTAAACAGCCTAAATCTGTTCCTTGTATGTTTTGACATGAATAATCTATTTTAAACCACGTTTGCTGAATTAGTGCTCTGAAAAGCACAGTGCCACATTTCCTCAGAATTCACCTGCAAATAAGCTCCAATAAGCTGCCTTTAAAAAGCAGAGCTGCTGGCAGAAGACTGTTTTAGCAATACAGGAACTTAATTAGGTACGCAAAATCTTGCTCATAATGTGTGGATAAACATGGAGATAGCTACTAATCACACCATCTCATAATGTGTGGATAAACATGGAGATAGCTACTAATCCCGCCATCTTCCCACAACAGTATAAACACAAGTCTAAGTGTTGGCCTCAACCCACAAAACTTTCTGGGTTTTCTAAAGATATAGCTGTGAAATTGGTCCCAAGAAATTACATATTTTTTTTCAGGTAACAGCCTTCAGAGGCATGCATGCAAAGTGCAGCTAGTCTAGCTAATGAAAGCACAAATACGTTTTAAGAAGCTAACTACACACTTACCTAATCTTCCAATAAGAATATGGGCACACTTGTGAAATTACTGGTTAACTTATTTCCCAAAACCAGCATGTGACAAATGTCAAGCCACCAAGCAACACACACTCCATTTCAACCAGACAGGCTGAGATACAAACTGGCAGCTTCCCCACTCTTACACTCACTCAGCATGCAGGTATAACTGTGACAGGAGTCTTGAATTCATCTGGGAATTCATTCAGACATTTGCTTCTTCTTCCCAGTCTGTCAATGTTTACAACTCTCAGTTTCAAAATTTGTCAGGCAGCAGGTCTTTTTTGGATAAGAAACATTTTTACAAGTGGGGATATCACACAGAGATTGCTACTTTCAGCATGTTACTTGGTAATTTTATAAAGCCGAATATAAATTATAATTAGAACTGCAGTGCAAGGAGAAATGGTTTGAGTTGAGTACTGCTTGTTTTTTTTAATACTTTATTCTGACTGGCATTCCAGTAATGTATTTAAAAAGTAATTTATTTTTTCATGCATCACAACCTTTGCGTTTCCATCTAGATATTAAGTAAGTTGTCATGTAAGCCAATGCATTGAAATATTGTTTTCTTCTACACTTCATTTTGTCTTGATTGGACTTTCGTAATGATGGCTTGGCACCCAGGGCAGCGTATTTAAAGTTCCAGTTGTTGTGGTTTTGAGCATAGCCTCACCCCTTTCTAGTTGGCCACACTCCCTCCCATTGACCCCATCCATTCAGCTGTCTCCTGCAGCCCCCCCTTTAATTTGAAGTCACCAGCTGCCACTGCCAACTAGGAAGCCGCCTAGGGCGTTGCTTTAGCAGGGGTGCTTTTCTGGTAAACTGGATGGGGTATAAAGACCAGGAGGGGGGCACCAGGTGGTGTGTGCGTGTGTGGGGGGTGCTATGGAGCCCTTTTGTCTAGGGCACCACTTGCCGTAAGGCCGACCCTACAAAATGCTCATGCACTATAACAATGTAAGAACTTACTCAAAGTCAGTGGGAATCTCTTACTTTCGATCTGTTTGTACCAGATATGCACCATCCTCTGGAAGAATGTGACAAAAAAGAAGCACAAAAGACCTTTTTTCAAACATTATCACTGCACATAGTGCACCTAGTTGATAAGACTACTACCTGTCTCACTTTCTGCAGTTCTGCCCCTTGGGGGGGGGGGGGCTTGAAAATGGTTCTCTAAATGTCACAGAAATCTTTGATACTACATTTAAGTTATCTTAACATATAAAGTATTATAAATAACCAACATTTAAATTTTTCAGTATAGCTGCCAAGAGCATTTAAACCTCTGACTGATCTAATTACTTTGTTTCACTATGAAAGGGGAGTGTCAAGTTCTCCTCCTCTGCAATAAAAACGATGGAAAACAGCTTCACGGCTTTCTTTTTTTATAGCAGCTGCTGTGCTCCTGACATTACCAAGATTAATTGCCCATCGATGATTGACAGCAGTACCTACACATTACTGGAACCATACTGTAGGCAGAAAAGAAACCTAAGAATTGAGCTAAACTGTAGGAGAGGGTGGAGTTTTCCTTTAAAGTTGTTCCTCTTGTTAACTGTTGGGCTAGTTTGGTAAGGCATTTCCAATATAAGCTTGTGGAACATCTACAAACATTTTTTTTGCTTTTGGTGTAATGTGTTACTGGACAATTTGTAGTCTATTTTTCATGACATCTATGCTTACATCTTGATGTTGTGACATTCATCTTAATCTGCTTGGGACTTGTATATACTCTGCCTGTGAATAAACATGAGGTGTGATCACGGGACTCCGTTAGGGTTTAAATCACACTTTAGGGTTTTGTTTTAGGAGCTTTTGTGGGAAATGCTGGCCAAAAAATTTCTTCACAAAGCTGATAAAACAGAGCACTGTTTATTCTTGGTTTTGATTTGCATACTCGCATTTTTTTTTGTTTTTATGGATCTATAAACAATCACATAACTAATCAGGTCCTCCATCAAGAAAATAAATAAGTAAATCTTTTTTCTTTTCTGACTTTACCAGCTCTTCTATCCATTCCTCAATATTTACTTATACTTTGGAATTTAAGTATTTTTTGCTACCTGAATTTGAACATTACTTATAAGATCTATACTGTAATGCATTTTATCTGCATAATAAAGTATAAAAAAGATGTTTTAGACCTGCAAGAATTTATGCTTCATACAGAGAAAAAAATTATAGGGTTAATAACGGAGTGCTTCTAGTATTTGAATAGTAATCCCTAAGAATACGTTTTCTAGCTAACCTTATATTGCTGAGGGGCATTTATCAAATGCCAGGAGCACACAGCCTAAATTCTTATTCTTTAGGAATGAGTTTGCCATGTGCTCTGGGATGTCATGTTATCCGTTTTTTCAAATGGCTTGGTTATGGGCACTTTCCTAAAAGGAAACCGTATTTGGCTTTATATTAACATGCAAAATATAAAAAGGCAAAAGAGATTTTATAGTACTGACAATTATAATTTTGTTTTCCAGTTAACAGACGACAAATATTTTATATGTAATTTTTATGCTATTTAGTTCAGTAGCAAGAATAGTACCCATTTTATACAAATGCTGTGGAATGTCAGTGATCATTTTTCCAGTTCTGTTAGGCTCATTTAAGTTTTTTCAGTCTTCCTCTCTAGGACAATTGTTTCTATGGTTCATATCTATTTTACTGTACTGTTCATTTAATTTTCCAGGTGCATACTGTTTTTACTACGATACATGAAATGAAAGAAAGCTGTGGTGGTGCAGCGTTAGCGTTGTTGCCTCACAGCAAGAGGTTCTCCCGTTCAAGTCTCTGCTGGAGCACCTTCTCTGTGGAGTCTGCATCTCCTCCCCTCTGTCGAGTGAAAGACATGCGTAGAATGGGCATGCCTTCGTTGAAGTTGGGTGTCGAGCTGGCACCCATAAAAAATCTACTGCCAATCATTAGTGAATCGGAGTTCCGCTGTGGCGACCCCTAACCGGGAAAAGCTGAAAGAATAACACACTGAAATGAAAGTAATGATCATACAGAGACTAACATTTAAATGTTTCATGCTGAGATTCTAACAACATCCTTTAATAAAGTGCAGCACTCACAACTTTCAGCTACAGAGATTGTTCCCAGATTTTAGTTTAAGTGACTTATACTTCATATGTTATATGACCCATGATTGTATGCATTAAAGATTATATATATATATATATATATATATATATATATATATGTCACTCTGATTGCTTTGTGTTTTTGTTTTTATACCTTACCCTGTGGAGTTCAGACCTGATGAGCTGAGGGCCATTTGAGAGCTGCTCTGTGGTGTAACTGCTGGGCATGGTGAAGAAGGTCTACTGGAGTTTCCAGGAGACGACGAGGACATCACTAGAAAATTGGTAACATATTGCCATAGTTAGTAAATTGCACTAGCATTAGGCCTGAAATCTTAACTTTCTGCCTTACTGCACAGATTTTTACTACAGGTCATAGGTTTATTTTATGAAATTATGTATTTATTTAGGTTAGTAATTCACTTGGATGAATGATGCATTCACTGTTCCAGTATACTTTTTACAAAGTCAACCTAGATCATACAAAAATAAAGCAGAATCATCATTCAGTTACAATTCAGTATAAATAAGTAGCATTTATATACCAGCAGCCAAGGCAATACAAGGACAGCAAAAGAACCTTATGGGCTACATATGGAAAGAGATGAACTCTAAAGCAAAAAAAAAAATGTATATGTTTTGCAAAAGAAAAAAGGAATGCTGTATGATATTCACTTAGCTATCAAGTGTGTTAGCGAGACACAAATGGTGATAAGATTTTGAATAAACGGTAGTGTGAAATACTGCTTTGCTGTTATCTCCATAGCCTGCAGCAGAGATCAATGCAGAAGGAGAGAGGCAGGTGGCCTAGCAAAAAGCAGAAACATCATCATAATAGTAGTAGTAGTAGTAATAATAATGTGAGAAAGAAGAAAGAAATATAGATAATGGCCATAGTAAGAAGATTTTAGTATACCAAAGATGGACCCCTGAGACAGACTTGAGGGTATATATATTTGTGGCACCTACTGAAAGATTAATGATGACATTATTTTAAATGTCAACTCAGCCTGGATAAATGACATTATTTTAATCATTGTTATGTAGGCCAGGATAAATAATTTTAATGGATTGATTTATATAAGTGCCTACAGATTCTGACATATTAACTAGAACCATACAAATGAAATCCAAGTTAACAAGCATTGTTTTTTTGTGGAATTCCGTAAAAGAATGCTGGTTACAGAACTCTATTCCACATTTTTGATCAAGTGGGAGTACATCAAGATGCAATAATATATGTGAATTAGCCAAAGAAATAAACAATCACAAGAACAGACTTATTCTTTCCACATACTTTAAAAAAAAAAAAAAAAAGAATGATTTCAAAAGTTCTAGTGAACAATGTTACTAATTTTATGTTTACAAATATTCAGTTCCTAAAATATTGCTTCATAAAACTTAGTAAATCAAAATAATTGTTTTGGGGCAAAGTATTTACTGTTCTCATGACTGTAAAAGTGAAAGGAGGATTATTTTGGGGGCGATTTACTTACAGGAATTTATATTTTAATCCTGATGTGTAAATCACTACTGCCTGTCAAAACTATATTACCAGTATGTTAATGTCAAGGAGAATTAATGGTGGTGCAGCATTTAGCGGTCTCCTTACAGCAAAAGGTTCTCTGGTTCGATTCTCAGCTGGGGTGCCTTCTGTGCAGAGTCTGCAAGTCCTCCCTGCAGTCACGTGGGTTTCCTCCTGGTACTCCTGTTTCCTCCCACATTCCAAAGACACGCAGTAGGCAGATTGGGCACTATAAACTGGCTGTAGGTGTGAATGCGTGCACAAGTGTATGGTACAAATGAACTACCGAGGCAGGGCCAGCCACCTGAAGATGTAAACTTTGCCTTGAGATGATTGTCACTGTTGAAATGACACCCCAACCCTATGTGTGAAAGGGGTTGAGGACGGATGGATTTTCACATGCATTTCCTACACATCTTACCTGGAGTTTCAGGAATTAACTATTCAGCATTTCATTACTCCAGAAGATTGGGAATATATATTACACACATAATTACCTACAAGATGGACAGCAATAATATATAATGAAAACTGAACAAGATTTTACATGATACCCAGGAAAGAAAGTGAAATAGAATGGCATTGATGTGAATTAGTGTGTGTGCGTGTGTGTGCGTGTGTGTGCGTGTGTGTGCGTGTGTGTGCGTGTGTGTGCGTGTGTGCGTGCGTGTGCGTGCGTGCGTGCGTGCGTGCGCGTGCGTGTGCGTGTGCGTGCGTGTGCGTGTGTGTGTGTGCGTGTGTGTGCGTGTGCGTGTGTGTGCGTGTGTTGGATTAAAAGGCAAATGTTCACACATTTTTCAGGAGTTCATCACAAACTAATCAGGCAGTAGAGAGGGGTAAAATATAAAACAGTCATATTGCTTTCAGGAAATTATAGATTAAATTTTGCTGAGACTGGTTCTTTTTTTTACTCAAATATTTTTATTGAATTTTAAACATTATAACAAATTATATGTTAATATAGAAATATCGTCTTATAATACAGCAACAAAATAAAACAACAACAAAACTAAAAACTGTTTGAAACTGGTAGTTAAATGCATAGAAGGTAAAATAATGACATTTACAATAGCTAAAGTATCAGAATTTATCATGACTAAGACACAATCTTTAGTAGAAGGCTTGTTCCATGCAATTTTCTGAATTCAAGAATAATTAGAGCATCTGTTTAGCATCATATAGTACATATAGCAAGCTTGGCCATATACACCCTTATAATGTGAGGAAAAAAAAAAAGAAATAATGATTTACAAGTACAACTGTAGAGTGCAAATGTGGATGTGCTGGGAATGGGTTCTGGAAGTATTTTATAAATGGGAATAGTTTTTAAGGAAGAAAAAAACTAAAGCAAAATCCATTGCAAGATGTATGATATAATATATGTATGATATAACATCTTTGCCTGTACTGTTTCTGAAGTTTGCCATGAATCTAATGCTAATAAATGTTATAGCATTCTTCAGTTAAATGCGACAAAACTGCAGAGAAACAGATTAAATAAATCTGTTTTATAGAGAGATGCCTGTAGAGGTCAACTTTGGATAGGGCTGATATCTGACAGGCCGTCTGCAGCCTAAATTTTGCTTTCCTCTACTTTTACTCATGCTGCTGTTTAATTCCTGCGTTTATTACATTTAATCAAGAAGGTGGTATCTTAATAACTCAACGGGGTCTTGCTCCTTTTTTTATTTTTGTTTAAGCAGCGTCTCTTTACTCTATTTTCTTATTTACTGTTTGTTTACCAAGTAGGTGGGCTGGTCTATTTTCTCTTTTCAGCCATGACCTGGGGTCACTGGGCAGGAGTACACATATGTTTCAGTGTTGATGAATACAAGATTATGGCCTTAAAATCAGACCTCAGTAAGCTAGGCCAACAGTCAACTGCACGTTATAGACCCTATTTCCCATACACGTATCAGGTGCACATTTGAAAGATGTCAAACCCTTTTTATAGGATTACTTCTGAGTTGGATAATGTCCAAGGATAATATTTGAATGTGTTTTAAAGGGTAGTAAGCCATTTACAGCTACAGGTCCTGATGGGTTAAATATATATATATTTTTTTTGTTTTTTTCTTACTGAAAACTGCTTGCCATCTGATTCCAGTCATGCAGTACTTCCTAAGCTTTGGTCATCTTCCACCAAATTGGAAAGAAGCTCTGGTGGCATCAGTCTTTAAAGGAGGTTCATCTGTTGTGATTGAGAATTATCTTCCTACAAGTCTGACCCATATTCTTGCGAAATGTTTGAGTGCATTATTAGTGAATTTCTTGTAGAACATCTTCACTCAGGTTTTGATCTTTATCAACATGGCTTCAAGGGAGAGGGCATTCTTGCTTAACCAATTTTATAAGTTTTTACAAGATAGTGTAGGAAGCCTTAGAGCAAGGCCTTATGGTAGATGTTGTATACCTAGACCTAGTCCAGGCTTTTGACTCTGCCTCATAAAAAAATCTTAAGTATTATGAGTGATAGCAATATTAACACATTTATTACAATATGGATTGGTCACTGGTTGGAAGGGAGATCCTGTAGCATAAAAATAAGAAATGTTTGATTAGAAAAAAAAAAGAAGCTGGTGCTCTAAAGGGGCTCAAACTGTTTACAATCTTCATATCTGATTTCCCAAGAGATAATAAAACCTAGTGCAGCAAATTTGCCAATACTAAGAGCCAGGCTAGGTTTCAAGAATTGTTGGATACCTTTGGCACATGGGTAGGAAACAACTTAATTGTATTCAATGAAAAGAAGTCAAAAGTTGTTCACTTAAGTGTCAACATAAATTATCCTTACTCCCTCTTTAGCATTCTTTTCGGAGATGTAGCAGCTGTAATGGACCTTGGGGTAGTTATTGATAACCTGTTTACTTTTGAGGCAGATGTGAGTATAAGAAAATGTTCTAGATCTATTAGAGATGTATTGAGATCTCTGTCTCTCTCTAAAGTAGGAATAGGTGATAATACCATGGTATAAAATAATAGTTAAGCCTCATACTGAATACTGTACTCTTGTTTATCCTTTTAAGAATCACCAATACCAGTCTGGAAAGTAGTCAGGTTTCTTACTATGCAGGCTATTAAGGTAAAGCAGTTCGTATATAAACCAAATTTACAAAAGTTGCAATTACATTCTGTTCATTACAGATTAATAACAGGAGATTTAATTAAAAGTGTATTCATAACTCCGTATTGTAATGGAAATGCCCATTAGATACTTATAACAAAGAAGAATTTGTAGTTATACCCAAGACTCTTAGAATTAAAAACTGAACCTTCCATTATATGGCTGGACAAGTGTGAAACGCACTACTACTAAACATTAGAAAGGCCTTGTCTAGATCCAAGTCTATAAAGAATGGCACAGTAATGTCAAATCCTTGCAATAGGTTAGTAAGAAGTAATTATTTTATTTATTTATTTCCATTTGCTTACTGGGATAGTCACCAGGCAGGCTAGTTGGTCTGCAAATCCTTTCCAGATGACCTGAACCAAATCATTATAATGGTTGATATTACAGTGATAAGTAGGTGGGTGTTGTAGGTAAAACGAGAGGCATAAGGCTTATAAATGTCATTAATAAATGGGGGAAAAATGGTAGTGGTCCTTGTACTTACCTTTTGAGACTCCTGTCATGAAAAGTACCTTTGTGTGTGTGTGTGTGTGTGTGTGTGTGTGTGTGTGTGTGTGTGTGTGTGTGTGTGTGTGTGTGTGTGAGATTCTGTCCGTCCGCCTGTCTGTATGTATGTGGACTTTCTGCCTTAAAAATGAGAAATCAGTTTGATCGACAGCTATTAAACCATGCTACTGTATTACCTCCAAAATTATAAAGTTTTGTGTTTGGCTAGGAGTAAGTCTAGAATAAGGAACAGTTTCAAAGGCTATTCTGAGGTTTAAGAGCAGACATCTTGCGAGCTGTTTTTCATATTGTATGATACTGATAACTGAACAGATAGCATGTCAGGGCATTGTGATCACTAGGGAAATTGTGCTAACATATTGAAAGCAGGTCATATTTATTAACATGGTCTAAGCATTATTAATATTTTTCAAAAGCTTTAGCTAGAGAACATATGTTTACAAATGGTCTACACATTCCACAGAATGCAGAGGAAGCAGTTCTGGGAAGACAGACAATTTGAATAATTGAATTTACATGAGACTATGTACAAAATTAAAAACAGAGATAGTAAAATGTGGGTTAGGGGCTTAGTGTTTATGGGTGAAGCATTCTTTAACAATGCTAGATAAAAGTTAAGTTACTTTCATTTGCATCAGTCTAGCTACTTTCATAACCAATGGCACATTTAGTATGGCAGCACAAGGTTTTGTCAACCACGCAAAACTTCTCTTATTTGCCCTGAAGTTAATAAGTCATCCCTCAGTGCAGTAACACTAACTTCTTTTTCATTAGTGCTTCTTCATTTGCTTCCACAACTAAACAATTAAATGTAAACACCCTTTGGATATAGACTGTTCCACGTTGCTTATGTTTTGTTCTCAACCCCTTAAAAATATGACTGAACCTTTTATACCAGTTGTAATATCTCGTTGCTAAAATTCTTGATTTATGATGCTGTTGCTTCTCACATTATACAAGGCTGAGGGGTCTGATGTTTTTATTTAATTTTATTTTTTGTCAAATCTAGTTTGCTGACTTTTTTCTATACTGAATTTCTTGCCTTGTTTTAGGTGTGCACTTTGAAGGTACTATCTTGATGAAGGCATCAGAAGAAAACTCCATTCTTGTAGGACAGAATGATGATTTGTTACCCTAATGGGCCTAATATACTGAGGTCCATATTAGTATTCACAGCTAACTAGAACAGGGTAGACAGCAACCTCTTGACCTACAACAGACATTGCCCATGACTCAGACTTGTAACACACTGTGCTGAAAACCTGAAACGAATCATACCTGCTAAGGAGATATTTTATACCTTTTGTACTATGAGACAGGCTAGACTGTATAGTGTGTCCACAGTGCGACACAGCTGAGCTAACCTAGCTGTTAACACAGAAATCAGTGAAGAAGACCTCTGTCTTTAACGCATACAATTTCTAATATAGTTTTTAATGCTCTAGTAAAGTCTTTCACTCCTAGAAGCCACAAAACCTACCAGTAATTTGACCTACACCATTGCCTTTTTATGCCACTCAATTATTGAACTGATGGAATTTCTTAAGATGAGACCTACAGACCTGAAGGATGTAGAACTTAGTGTCACTATACAATGTAATGAAATCAGATTCCACTGATAGTTACAGGGCCATGGGTTATGATCCAATTATATCATACTGCTAGATAAACTGCACACTGGGGGACTTTTTTTTTGAGGCATAAGGACTATGAAGTTATTGTAGTGGTGGCCATATCAGACCACTTGTAGAGCCTTTGATTTCTACATGCATGTGTAGGATGGGATTCATATTTTGAAGATTGGGGTTATGAATTGGAATTCAATGCAACTTTCCTCACTTTGGAAAAAATACATTTGAAAGCAAAATGGTTTGACTGGTTGATTCAGGGGTATATGCCACAAACAATCTCCTGTTTCAGATGCATCAAAACTGAGTCACTGAGACAGTTACTAAATTGCTGTAGCAGCAAATATTCACCTGTGGGTTAATGGGAGATGTAAAGATATTTGCAGTTCAGTCCATCTGTTGTTGTATTTGGAGAAGAGTACTACTTGCAAAATGTTGGCATGGCTATGGGCACTGCTTCTGCCAATAGCTACACCAACCTCGTATTGGCATATTGTGAACATACCTACTACCTCATTCAACACCACGCAAGTGAGACAGGGTGCACAGACAAAACCAAGTATATTCAAAAAACACCAAAAAACACCAAAAAAAAAAAAAACCCCAAAAAACGTCCAGCACTAGGGAGATAGAAAACCATAAGCAGAGCTGACTAGTACATGCCAGAATTAACTTAATTAATTGAGGCTGGGCTTAAACAGAGCTCCAAGTCTGACAATCCAACCAGATTCTTTATTACTTAATATAGAATGCCAACCTGCAGGTTATGGTTTAACGTGGTACTATTTAAATGTTTTGCCGAAACCAGTATGCTGCTTGTCACATTAAATCCTAAATTTTATCTTTCTCCCTGGTGCTGGACTTTTGCTGTTTTTGAACATATTGGGAACATACCAAGATTGAGAGGCAACAGGTTTATCAGTCATTGTTTATTATAAACATTTTGTTGATATATATTTTTTTATGGAGTGGCAGCTCTGACTTGCTCAATTAGTTTATTATTTATATGTAAGGTACTAGAGAGTTTTTGAATTTCAGTAGTAAAACCTCAGCAGAGTCAATAGATTTTTTGGACATTACAGTTCATAGGGATGCTCTAGGTAGTTTTAAGACAGGCATATATAATTAGCCATGTAAGAAGAACTCACTGCTACATAAAAGTAGCATGTATCCTAGGCACATTACTAGAAATGTGCTTAGAGACAGTGCCTTAGAGTTATGTGACTACATAATGATGATGCATCTTTGGATCAGGCCCTTGAGTTAAAAAGGGATTTTTTACAAGGCTATACTGCTAAGGGAATAGATTCCTGTATTTCGAAGGGGAAGTTTGAAAGAAAGAGTACAGACAGAACTTACTTTTCGAATTCGATGGAGCATGTAGTGGCACCTGTACAACAGCAGCATGACTGTAGAATTATTAGATGTATCTTTATGTATGTTGTCAACGACATACTCAAGGAGAATTGGGGGATTCTCTGTAGTTGTCCTGATCTTGTAGAGGTTGTTGGGACCATACCTAAATTCAGCTTTCGTAATAACCTAACCCTCAAGAGACAACTTTGGTATAAAAATGTAGGGGTAAATGTTAGTTTGCCTATATCATCATGTCATGGTACATTTTCATGCAGGAGCTGTCAAGCCTGTTCTTACATTTATTCTAAACATATATTTAAGCACCCTTCTTTGCATTACACCATTGATTGCTCTTTTTATGCGGACTGTAAAACCACAAATGTGGCATATTATGCTTTTTGCCAATACTGTTATGCTATTTATATTGGCAAAACAAATCTTTTTCGTAAAAACAGAATTATAGAACATCTAGGGGACATTAGACATGGCAAAGATAGTAATGCATTAGCCTCACATCTTAAAATATGGACAACACACTTTTAGATTCTTCGTATTAGAGACTATTCATCTGGGTATTAGAGGAGGTAACATCAAGAATATTACTGAAGTTAGAGAACAAAACTAGATCTTGGAATTACAGTCTTACAGAGCCCTTGGTCTATGATACAGTCTCTCTAAAACCAGCTCTGAGGGCACTATCATTACTACATTGATCTGCATGCATTATTTATATTTTATTATATAGAGTTTTTATCATATTTTATTTATTACTGCTGAATAGAACTTTATGTTCCCTCAGCAGTTTTGAAGTCATAGGAGAGAGATGGTTCTTTATTGAGTTTTACATAGGAGTAACGTAGCAGAGGAAGTGCTTTTTTCTGTTATTAAGTTTTAATTAGATAAGTGTAAGCAATAACATAGAGCTTTGTAAGTTATTTTGTTTGCTGTTTAGAAATGTTTTGAAAGGGTGGAGTTTTATATTTATTTAAAGAAGGCTTTGTGTTTGCTTGTCTGATGCAGTATTGTGTTATTAATGCAAAAGCGCTTACTGTCAATAAAGTTGTAGTTTTAATTTTATAGTGAAGTGCCGTTTTGTGACAAAAGTTCTTTCACACTGCTGTGCAAGTTGTGGGGATTGTTTTTTGTTGTAGTTCAGTCCATCTCCCAGAACATTTTCTGCTTTAAGGATTTAGCTTCAAACATTTATTACAAATAACCACCATCCATGTAATTATGCATGTAGTAATGAATTCCATTCAAAGCATTTGAAAACTGGAACTTGCAAGTAGGAGCCAACATAAAAAAATGAACCATGTGTCTGCATTAAAAACCAAGTCTGCTCTCTCCAAAATGTTGGAAAATAACAATGAGTTTTTCCTGATGTACATGTCAGTGTTTGCCACAATCCTAGGTAAGATTATACTTACTTTACTTACTACTGTTAAACTGGTGGCATAAGGCAGTAGCATCAGGCACAAGGGACCTCATATCTAGAATGACAGCACCACATTGCATCTTGTTGGGAACACTAGCAGAACAAGGAGTCCCCACTCATCCTAAATCCATATGGCTTAAAATTATTTTGCAATAGAATCATATCTTAAATGGAGGAAAAAATGTGTAGACAGATAGGAAAAAAACTGGACATTGATTGGACATACTGTATTTCCCCAAAAATAAGACCGGGTCTTATATTCTTTATCCCAGCGAAACGCACATTAGGCCTTACTATTAGGGGATGCCTTATTTACCCGCACCGTACAACAATCTACCTTTATTCATTTATTAATGTACAAAAATTTACATTAATGAACACAAATCAACATTTATTCATGTACAAAAATCGACATTTATTCATGTGCACAAATTGACATTTATTTTGTATTTTTCTATTACTGGAGAACAGTTCTAATAATGAGTTGACAGTTGTGTGTGAATTCTACATAAACAGTGCAAAAAATTTCAAGTCCAGAATATCTGCACCTTGGCTTTCACAGTTATTCAAACACAGTCATGTCATCTTCTTCTGGGACATATAAAAAAAGTGTCCAACCCCAGAATTTTGGCCTGAATTTCTTGTGACTCCATTCCCTGTAGCACCATTGGCCCTAGTCTGTCAAGCCTAACAATTGAGCTCTCCTTAAATGAGCACTGCTTCTCCAAAGTAGCCTGCTTTTAGTGCATTGGCAGCACAGCTGTCAGTGATTTTATCCCATTAATTTTTCACCCAAGTCACGACCTCTTGCAGGCTAGGCTTTACAAAGTTTCCATGCTGATTTCTCTGCATTCTATTTTCAATGTAGTCATTGAGTAACTTGTGCAAATCATCCTTGAATGGCTCATTTATTGCAATATCAAGAGTCTGGAGATAGGCAGTCATTCCTGTAGGAATTATTTGATCTATTCTCCTCCTTGCTTGGAATTTCTTCATTTCTTTAGCACGGTGAATGCTGGCTGAATCCCAGACTAGCAGACCTCTTTCACCTCCTGGCAAAACAAGTGGCATTATATCAACCCACTTCCTTATAACTGTTTGCGTGCACCAGGCTTTTTCAGTTTCAAGAATGTAAATGCCTGAAACACATTTAATCTTATCTTTCTTGCCTTTACTAATGATTAGAGGTGGGGTTTTCTTTCCATCTAGAAGAATTGCCAAAATGCAGGTAACACGTACACTCTCGTAACCAGTGGAGAATGTAGATTGACGAGGCACCCCTCTGATCAATTGAGATCCTTGGCCCATAAACACTGCAGTTCCATCCATAGCAATCATGTTTGAGAGTTGGTATTTAAAAAAAGTCAATGCCATCAACAAAGGACTTGAACACAAGTGCATGTTTAATAACTTCAGCATCTTCCAGCTTGAACAGTGTTGTTGATCTTCTTAGAGACCATTCATATCGCTGAAGGAAGCCATCCAGCCAATGTTGTGATGCTTTGAATTCTTCTGTGGATATTTCTACTGTGGTGCTATTGCAAGGGCAAATGCTTGAATATCAGCCCTGCACACAACCAAAGCCTTTGCTCTCCTGTTAGCAATCTACTCACAGATGATGTCTTCAATCTCAGGATATAATGGTTGCCGACCTGATCCACACTTACACTTCTTAGTGTTTCCCTCGTCGGCCTGTTGACTGAGGTTAACGTATGCTGCTCACCATTTTTGGACTATTCGGAGATCCAACTTCTCTTTACAGAAAGCAGTCAGGTTCTTTCCATGGGAGTCCTCCACGATTCCTTTCTTGTACTCGACGGAATAGCTCTTTCTTTTTGCACTCATCTTGTTGGGGGGGGGGGGTTAATTGAAGTCTTACTTGACCGGACTGGCAACACAAAATGGCACCGGTTATGAAGGGACAACACTACCACAGCTGCTCATTACTGTGAGCACGTGCTTCCCATGTGTTGTCTGTACTTTGACTGATCAAAGAACACCTGCGTGGGTTTATGGGCCAAGGATATCAACCGGCAAGTGTGAGTGATGATTAGGTTACAGTAAGAATCAGAACTGGGGCTTATATCATGAACACCCTGGAAAAACCATGCTAGGCCTTACTCCCTGGTTAGGTCTTATTTAGAAAGAAATCAGAACTAACTACTCTTAATAACTGAATAGCAGTTAAAACATCATGAAATATGGCACAAACTCCAAAAACTAAAATCAAAATACTGAAGTCTATGACAATTTTATTAAAGCACAGGCACTTTTCCACTTACTTTAAGGATACTAACTTTCAAATTATGACCAGGGGGTGAATTGCATCCAAATTAATTTGCCAAGTTACTACAAATATCATTAAAAGAAATTTGCGCAGGAGTTTTTGTAAATCAGATGGTTCAGATTTTTAATGCAAAATTTAGTTATAGGTGGTCACACGACTTGAGAATATTTTTTTCTTTTATGACTTTACGATGAGACCACTTGACATTTTCTTTTACAGGGATGATCCAGATGCCCTGTCTAGTTAAATAGCTATCCCAGAGTCAGACAGCAGGCAAACAGAGGTAAGAAGGAATCAAACCCTGTCCACTTGATTACAGGAAGCAGCGTGTTAACAGCTCCAAGACTTAATACTCTCATGACTTGTTCTTAAGAAATCTAGATCAGTAAGAGACACAAAAATTCAGTGTTTTAAATAAAAGTGTTGTCTTGGGGTTTTACCAACTAATTTTAAATAATAAAGTTACACAATTATGAACAAACTCCATGTAATAAGGTGCACAACTAACAGTATAAGTATGTCATAATAATAGAATAAATTCCCATAATCTCACAAGCATATTTATAACAAGAGTCCTATGTGATGGACTAATGTCTTAATCTGCAGACTTCCTCCATGTTCAGTTATTGCAAAAAATAGTCTATGATTTTAGTTGCACATTTAGTTACTGCTCAGAACTAAGGTCCTCACTCAGTTTTATGTCCCCAATCATAAATAATTTCTTGAATGTAAACAGATTCAACACTCTAATGCATGTAAAGAATAGAGTGTTACTTTATTTATGTAAGTTTTATTTTTCTATTTATGGGTAAATTATTATAATAGTCTGGAAAAGTTTTCTGCAGCAGAAGCTAATTGTGAATATTATTTACACTAACACTAATACCATTGTGTTAAGCACCATTGTAAAGCTTAAGACCATTCACTCAAACGTTTTTTTCTCTCCTCTGCAGTTGAACACCAGCTATTCCCAGTTCCTCTCCATTCGCTGGGTCTACCAGACCTGGGTAAGCCTCCCCTAGGCTCATCCTGCTCCTAGTCCCAGCCAGTGAGGAAATCAGGGATGCTGTTTTACCATCCTGCTGCATGGCAGGAGTGTGTCCAAAGTCCTGTTCTCCTTACCACTGTGCAATTGCTGCCCTTGGGAGAAGCATGTCTGCTTCCACACACATGCAACCTTCTGACTGGGCATGTCACTGCTCATGGTGTTTGGCACTAGCCAGGCCTGTATGCTGCATATCACAGCAAGCCTTTGGGCTGCCTCCCTTCTCCTAGGGTAGATGAGCTGATCTTTGCTGCTTACTCACCCCCCCCCAGGACCCCAAAAGCATTCATGCTGCTAACCGAACATGGGTCGTCTGGGGTGTAATAAGGACCAATATTGTCTCAAAACATTTAAATTTGTTTACATCAGCCTTTCTTCCAAACCAGTCTGACCTTCATTAGTCCTGGTCCTTTTATCCGGGGCACAGTAAGGACCAATATTATCTGGAAACAGTTATTAATGTGTGTACTTCAGCCTTTCGTCCGAACCAATCTGACCATCATTTCTTCTGCTCCTTTTTTCTCAAAGGATCAGCCTATATTAAACGTATTCCTTTGTCTGAAATTCTGTGAAGCCATTAGTAGAAGGGTTCTTCTAGCCCAGCTAATTTATAGTTTTTCCCAAGTGTCTGGAGCTTAAACACTGATTGTAAAAATTTCTCAATCCAACTCTCACCCCAGCTGATATGACTTTAGTCAACATGGGGAGGGGGGGGGGGCAAATGGGTCAGAAGGGTGAGAAAATACATTTGATTAAGGTGGAGAGGGACAATTCTAAAAATACTGTAAACTGATCACATATTTATTTTTATTTTAGGAGACAGCATACACACACACATTCAATCACAATGCTGATTCAAATGGCAACATGGAACTCATAAAAGTCCAGGCCCACCAGACAGAATGGTCAGATGCATAGAAAACAAAACAAACGTGTTCAGACATCTGCTAATGGTGACTTCAAAAGCTGCAGTTCTTGGAATTTTTTTTTTGTTCTACTCAGACTGAAGTTCTACCAACCATGCTTCATCCTTAATGCATGTTCTCGCTTTTGCAACCATGCAATTATACTAAGTAATACAGTGCAGGAAGTGTGCTGCCATTGCCAAAAAATTTACAAGTGTGCACTATATGGTTGCTGGCAGTCTTACCATGGGTTTTTGAAGTGGATCTGTTCAGACCATACAGTGTTTTATGTCGAGAATATCAGTCCTGAAAAGGGGGTTAACTTTATAACTTGATCCATGTACCATGAAAAATGTCCGTTTTCCCTTCTGTCTGCATCTACATACTTGCACAAGCAACTTACTCAATGCCCAATAAAATGTTGTAATCTAAATGCACTGGAACTAAATTCCACTGGATAACTTAAAAGATGATTAGGTTTAAATAAAGGGTTCTAGGAAAATGAATATACATTGGGTTTAATTAATGGGTTTAATAAATGGACCTTATGTTGTGAAGTAAGTACATGTTATCTAACAGATGCTTTCAACGATGGGACATTTTTCTGAAAACCTACATATAATAACAAGCTATGCCTCCCCCACATGGGAAAACTTAAAAGTTGCTTCTGCAGGTATTTCAAAGGTTCTGCATCACATTACCTGTTCCACTCATGGTACTGTGTACTTGTGCAACGCTGAGAGGTCCAATTGATCCTGGTGTTGAAACCTAGAAATAAACAAATATTATGTAATGTAGTGTAATTGGAAACACAAAAGTTCAGTAGGATAAAATAATTCTCCGCAATGTTATGCAAAGCACCCTTTCCAAAGCAAGCTGTAACATGAAATATTCAAAAGGCAGCACACTGACTGATTTAATACAATTAACTAAGTATGCCTACTAGAATCAGTGATCCTTTTCACTGGTGTAACTCATGAGCCAGGAGTAAAAACAAATTCAGTAAAAAGAGGAGGCATGCAACTCAGACTTATAACTCTAGTATTATAGCCAAGTGCTACCCTTACATATATTTAAACCCTGACACTACATTCTGAAAAATGTGTTTTTTTTTTTCTATGTGCATTAACCAAATAAGGAGGAGAGATATTAATGGCATTACAATGCAAATTTCTGTACTGGTTAATTTTGAATCTAATATCAATAGTTTTTGAGCATACTTCAGAAAAGAGTTGAAGCCAAACAGAAAGAGAAATTAAAGTATGAGCAATCACTGCTGGCTTGTCTTGTCTACTATTAACTACTAAAATTTTTTCTGTATTCGTTGAACATGAACACCATCATTTTCTATTATTAGGAAGTGCAGTCTGTAATACCCAAGACCTAGATCTCTTAAAGCAAGTTGCTCTTACCAGTCTGGAGTTGTATATGGGCTGTTTTAGAGAGCCTGATATAGGACAATTAATTCTTTTTTCCTTTTGCCGCCGGTTGCAGAACCAGACTCGTACAACTTCCTTCTCCATAGTCAATTGCTCTGCAATCATGGAAATTTCTTCAGAACTGGGCTTTGGGTTCTATGAAAAAAAGGGACACACAATGATAAAGAAAAATCCGGACCCTAAAGTGAAACAAGTGTGGTTTCCATAATCATCATGTTTGCAGCACAAAGACATGCAATGCAGTTATAAGCCATCAGTAGATATTAGTGTTAAGACCAAAACTGTCAAAAGTAGAGACAGTCCAGCTACATCTAAGAAGGATAAACAAGTTTAACTGGTGCAACATATTTACCATGTTTTTTTTCCATATTTAATGAGAGTTCTAGTCTACACGTATTCCCATTGTATTTGTTAGTATGATGAACTGTACAACTCCACTGTAGAAATGTTTAATATCTACTGCTAATTACCTTCATTGTTGAAGCATCAGAGCATTTTTTCTGCACATGCTTGATTAGATCATTCTTTGACTGACTCACTCCCATCGATTGACCATTTATTTTCCCTACAGGCTGGCTTTCAGCACATACTTTAGAACATTGATCTTGAATATTCTTCAAAAAGAATCAAGCTGTTCATTTTACATCTTGGAGGAGCAAGTTAATCATGAGTACTATGATCAGTTCAAAGCACAGAAGAATAAATTATTAGTCTAAAAATTTCAGTCAATTTGTTTTTGAGTTTCTGTGGAGTTTTCAACTCTCACTGTATGGTCTGCATTTGGTATCTGTAATGCAGATTCTCACAAGTAGGATAAGAAGAACAAGTTTACGATGTGCTACTAAGAACACTATTGTTCCGTGTTTTGCATATTTACAGTGTACTGTTATTTATTCTACAACATGTGCTGTTAAGAGCCCTGATGTTTGAAAGACTATATGTTTACAATGTGTTGGTATTCAATCATTTATTCACACACAGGGACACACTCCCTATCTCTTCATGTGTGACTATGGCCAGTTTAGAGGATTTCCAGCATGGGGAGTGGCGAACATTGTGAAAATTTGCAAAACAGGAGGAGGACATGACTGTAAGGCAGCACAACGAACTGGTGCAGTAATGTGCTGCCATTTAGATTTACTTTTGGGACAAGTTATCTTTAACTGTACAGTTTTTTGTGTGCCAACATTTTCGCCTCTCTTCCTGTCTAAATGTATGTTTTTTATGGAAAGTAAGAGGTGAAGGCTGACTGGATGGTGGGGTGCAGAAAGTTAATGTTGGTGGCCATTTCCAATCAAGAAAAAGTTTTTAATGTTCACAGTCTGTAGTTAAGTAATTCCTGCAATACACACGGAGTAAAGAATAGATTTGTAATGTCCATCTTCACTAGGTCAGTGCAAATGCTTTCATCTGACATTAGGACAGATGGCCAAACAAGTGGAATATAAAAATTGTCATCTTTTGGAAAGTAGACTGTATTAGATGCCCAGAAAAGGCAAAAGGTAAATACCAAGTACAGTACATCAAACCAAATAAAAGTACTGGAATAGTAGGATTCACTGATCTGGATGATATTTGTATCTTCTTGAAGGGTGACAAAAATTTAGCTATTTAATTAATCCAGTATCTGAACACCACCACAGACTTTTTTGAATTTTATTTTGTATTTAGTACAGAAAAAATTCCATTTTTGGATGTGGAGTTAAAGATACTCAGAGATATGTAGCTAAATTATTTTTAGGAAAAGCATATATTCAAATTCTTTTTTACATTTTTCTAGTGCTCATCTGTTCCACCAAAAACCTTCTGTAGTGAAAGAGCAGTTGGTAAGGGTGGCCAGGATGATATCCCTGGAAGAAGATTTTCTGAGTGTAATAAATTAAAGGATATTTTTTAGACAATGTTATTCAACTACCCTAGTAGATGACCTAATTAAGGAAGTACATGGAAAAAGACTTGCTGGCCATTTTTAACCTATTTTAAGCAATGATTCTGTTGTTAATACGGTCACCTTTCAATCACCTTTATTGATGGCAGAAGGTAGGACAAATAATTTTTGTCTAACCTTTATAAATCAATTCAGCTTAGATTCTAATATTTTAAGAGACATTCTAATAAAGAATTGGCCCTTGTTACTGGATGATCCTTATGTGAGAAACAAAATTAGGCAATCGGCCCACTTTCATTTTTTAAGAGGGGTCCCAACCTAAAATGCATCTTGGAGAAACCATTAGTTCTCTTTGGTTCCCATGTAGGCATGTTCAAATATGAATCATGCCCATATTGTAACTATATAGTTATTGGGTGAACATTTTCTGTAAGGAATCAGAAATATAATATTCAACATAAATATAATTGTAACTCTCGAGATGTGGTCTACTTGGTGACATGCCAAGCTTGCAAACGTTTTTATGTGGGTAAAACTGAACACAGTCTTAGAGAGCAAATTTACAAACACATTTATAGTATTAACAAAGGTAAACTTTTGAATGCTTTAGCAAAACAAGTCTTTTCAAATCCTGACCATTACTTTAAATTTAAGGTAATTGATCATATCGATTTTGATATTGGGGTGGTGTCTTAGTATTAAAATTAGATGAGCAGGAGCTCCTTTGGCAAGTGAGATTGAACACATTACTAACCAGGTTTGAATGATTTATGTTCAATTACTTGTTTGTTGAAACTTAAAAATTTGAACAAATGACTTAGAATTTTATTTTCAGGAACACAAGCATTAAATATAAATTTTTAATACAAGTTTTGGGTGGGGATTTTTTATGTTGTGGATATTATTGTGTTTTTATTTACCTCATTTGTATTTATAAGTGGTGGGGGGAGCGCGTGCATTTGAATACTTACTGCACATCATGAGTTCTTTTGAGAGTTTATGGTCATGTGACTTAAAAGCAGGCTATTTAAACGTCGGTGTTATTTTTAGTCTGATGACGGTGTTTTGTTAACTTTGAATGAAAGCGCTAACTATATTAAACGTCTAGTTGGTGCCTTGTACATGTGCCTTTTTTTGATTTTTTTTTTTTTAATTTTATTTAGCTGTTTTATTGTAAGTTGTTTGGTTAGAATTCACTTATTTAAGGGTCACAAATGTGCTGAACCAGCGGGTAGTAGACCAGGCAACCAAGATAAATATGATGGTGGATTTGAAGTAGACATCTTTTTTTTTTCATTATAAAAAGAAATTAAGTCTTGTGGCCTCTGTCATAGTACCATACGAGGCAAAATGTAAAGAAACTGTGGAAACTTGAAAAAAAAAAGTTTATGGTTCTATGTTGTGCTTTACCAGAGCATAAGAGAAAAGGCAGTGTTTAATACTGCTAGAAAGATACGACAGGTGTTTCCTGATTTTTTTTTCTTTTTGCTCTTTTTGTGCCCTATTGCCTGCAAACATCAAATAGTCTCTTGGCCAGCTTGCCTACTCTTTCCCCATTACCATGGTTAAAACCCATCTGAGATTAACTGTTACTGAGGTGGCTTTCAGGAATAGGTGATTTATTTGTTTTATGCCAAGCCATAAGAGATGAAAATGCTCATTCACATCCAAGGGTTGGATATATCGCAAATGTCCTTTATGATATACGTCACATCTGTGTGGCATGATCAGCTGGCACGGACACCTTCTTGACAAGCATCACCATGTGATCCCCAATCTTCACCAAGGATTACATGTAGGTGTAAAGCTCATTATTCTTTGTCCTGCTCTATGCTAGCTCCAACAGGTTCCTCTATGCAGGGTCCAACAGGTACCTGAGCCACTTGTCAGGCCCATGTTGCCTGGGTTACAGCTGGGGCTTCTTCCCTCTATACAACTAGTTCTGGCAAAGCATTTCTTTCCGTCTTCTACTGACATTATAAAGGTGTCAATGTAAGTGGGCTGCTTGCCTTCTCTTAATTATCTTATTTTTTTGGAGATGTTCAAATGATTGACACCTATGATTCCTAAGGCATGTAAGTATGTTTTTTTCTAATTGCCAAGTATTTACACGTGTATAGGATATACGAGTGTATGGGTATGTATGAGTGTGTGGGTATGTATGTGTGTGATTTATCTTTAAATATTGCGCGCACACACACACACACACACACACACACACACACACACACACACACACACACACACACAGGAGATGTGAATTTGGATGAAACTGTCTGGTTGGCAGGTGTGAGAAATTGCACAGCTGTTGAGCTTGGGGAAGGTGTCTTTTCCCTGATATTGTGCAATCTCAGAATTAGTATACATAATTAGCAGGGGTTATGGGGTAGGGTGCAGAGTGTCTTGTCCCACTCAACAAAAAAAGATTTTTTTTCTTTTAATTTTCCACTTCCTATACCACGATTAGTCCTATTGTGCTGATGTAGTCCCTTTCCCTGTATTCCAGACACTTAACCCCTATCCTTTTTACTGCCACACATTAAAAAGTTAACTTCTCACTGTTCTCCCCTATAATATGCATTTCTCTATTTTTAATGATCACTCACCTAATTTTACCCAGCATTTCTTAATACACATTACCCTTGTCCTAGTTATTTACTAGTTAACTTCATTCCTTCTGTTGACTCCATGCTTGAAATACATTCTTCCATCCTTTTCAGCTCACCCCTTCTACTGTACATTCTAGTATTCCAATACTCATTTTCAAGGCATACTGAGGAAATAGCTCTCATCTGTCCAGATTTTCACAGAAAGACCAGATTTTTGCCTCATTTTTGGTGGGTTCTATAAACTTTTACTCAGTGTTACTAGAGCAAACAGTCACAGAGATGCCCTGCTCTCCAAACAAATGGCTAAAACATGGAACTCTACTCCCCAGCATATACCTTCACACAGCTAACCATACACAATACAAAAGGATCCTCAAAAATCACCTAACAAAAAATGGCTTTGCTCCTGTACCACACCAGGATGAGAGAACAAAACACTTCCACACCCCTTTCTCCCATCTGTTGATATGCCACACCAGGATGACAAAACACTTCCACACCCCTCTCTCCCCCATCTGCTGATACCCTACTTACATATACCTGAACAATGTCTTCTTTTCCTATATTGTACTTAAAGCAAATAGAAATGTTTTTATGTTCTGAATCCAAATCTGCTTTGCTAATGTTCTTTATCTTAAATTTACAATTATGTGATCCCTTGTATTTTATACCACTGAATTGTCTGGTACACTATTGAATTGTATTGTACCCCACAATGACTTTTGTATTTGTGCAGTTAATCTACAGTGTTGTAACATGGACCTTTTCTCCCCAGGCTTCCACTGCAAATGGGCCCCCGGTCCAGTTGTACAATCGCAGTAAACAAGTGTAAAATAAATAAAATTTGTGGTTTTCTGGCAAATCACTGAGGACCGAGGTCACTAAATAATGAAATATATTTGCATTTCAAACTTCACAGCCTTCAGAAAGTGCTTGCTAACACAATTCCTGTTATTCTAGCAACTTTCTAAGTTTAGAAGAGCAATATTTCAGATATGTCCCTATTTTGGTGCTTTTGATCCCCTAATTATTTTATTTTTTTTTCAGATATATTTTCCAAAGAAGTTGCAAGTTATGCTTAGGGTTGAAACACTTCTGTACAATGTTATATAAGTAACTATATCCTTAAAATACAATCATATAGAAAAATAGAAAGAAAACATTTTTCATTATACTAGCTTGGCTTATTTACTGTATTTAAAGTGCTTGCTTTATCTGTAGATCAAGCTCAAAGCTGTAAATGGAAAACACGGATACATGTCTATTTCACAACAGCTTTATACTGTACTAATACGTTTCCACAACAGATGTACAAGTGAACACAAATGATATACATTTAGGCTATAATGCTTCCTTATACAGAGACGTATGTGATGTTTGCACAATGCCCAAATAACATAACGAGGCCACCTTTACTTACATTTCTCTTCTGCAGTAAACCACACAAGTTTTGGTGGTGCACATATTTTAGAGTAAAACACAATAGTTGCTAGTGCATTTACAGCACAACCCTGAGCTTGCTCTGCTGCAGTGAACAATTTATCTTTAGTACCTACTGACACATTGTGAATTAACTAGAAAATGTACTTTCCCCACAAAGCGCCCCTTCGCTTCATTACTGTCCACATCTATGCTGACATTCCCACAGATGTTTAATTGTGTTGTCAAGGAAATAACTTGTTTCCTTGCTGCACACAAAGTTGATGGCAAATAAAAATGCTACAATGTTCATTTATAAAAGGCATGTCAGTATGAATGACAAGTTCAA
>NC_056741.1:1627588673-1627616173 GCF_019279795.1 Protopterus annectens | reverse complement strand
CTTCTAAAATATGTATTTTAATGGGAGTAGCACCAGCTCTGGCAAGCAATGGGCTTTGCTACTTGCTCTTCCAGCCATATGAAAACCATCTATGGGGTGCTACAACTTTGGGTGTGGACGTTGTCCTGAGTGTACTGACATCAGTCAGCAAATGTGTTTTATCACATACATGGCTTTTCAACAACTGTACCAGAATGTTTCTACTATCCTTAAAAGTGCATTCACTGTGTGCTATCAGTGTTAAGCAACTAAAAAGCATTTCATGAACATTTAAATCTTGTTCCAGGCAAATTAGCTTTATTTCAGATGTGCTTTAGGTATCGGAGGGTACAACTCTATAAGAAAGCGTACAAGTTATCACTGCATCTTAACTAGATGTCAGGTTTAGCAGCTCTCTCTCATTTTACTGTGACACTGACCATTAACACTTCAAAGCACCAGAAGGCTTTTCAACAAACTTCTAATATTCCATATTCTTCATTTTTTTATGATTATACAGATAACATTTATTTGACTAAAATAATAGAACTCTTCATCTTATGTTGTGATTCAGTATAACAGTTCCCTGCTTTTTATAAGACCACCTCCACAAACAAAGCTTAATTTTATTTCAGCAATAAATATGATTTACTGCACTTCACTTACCTCAGCAAAACACAAATGCTAAGGATCTAAAACCACGAGTAGTGACCTAACAGTAAAAACTATATACATGTTATGGTATCTTCTATGTCCTCAGATTTAGACAAATAAAGTACAGTTTTGTACCTACCATAAATGTAGATGTTCGAAGATCCACATTGCTGCAGTCCTTACACTTGGGTAGTCCGCTGCCCTCGGTCGGCCCGAATATCAAAGTATAAGGCTGACGTCGGTCAAGGCGCATTTGACTGACATCAGGACGTCAGGGTACAAATGCGCATGACCGACGTCATATCCTCAGTCTTTTCTTGCCCCAGATGTCAGAAGACCCTAAAAATAAAGGTCAAAACCAAAAGACAGCAAACAACCAACCAACCACCCTTGCACTAACTATATGTACAATATATACAATATACACAATATGTACAACCCAACCCACACAACCACCTCTAACTGCAGAGGGAAGGAGGGAGGGTTGGACTGCAGCAATGTGGATCTTCGAACATCTACATTTATGGTAGGTACAAAACTGTACTATGTTCTTCATCTCACATTGCTGCAGTCCTTACACTTGGGTAGAATCCCAAAGCAGAGGTAAGGGAGGATGGCTAACTACAAGGAAGCAGGAGCTGCCAAAATGCCCTGCAAAACAGCAGTGGCAAAAACAGCCCTGGATTTAGAGTAAAGTGGCAGGTGATAATGCCTAGAGAAAGTATGCACTGAACTCCAAGTAGCTGCCTCCAAAATATCCTTGGTTGCCACTCCCCTCAAAATAGCTGTTGAAGTGGCAGTAGCCCTAGTGGAATGAGGCCTAATCCCAGCTGGAACTTCCTTGCCATGATGGGAATAACAGAAAGCAATGCAAAACCCAATCCACTTAGAAATCGTTTGTTTTGACACAGGCTTGCCCCGAGAACTCAAAGCAAAAGAAACAAAACTGCTGAGACTGCCTGAACCCTTTAGTTCTGTCCAAATAATAACGCAACTGCCTGTGTACATCTAAAGTGTGCAAAATCTTTTCCCCTTTATTTTGGGGATTTGCATAAAAAGTAGGCAAATGAATAGTTTGGTTTAAAGCCACACTAGAAACCACCTTAGGCATAAAGGAAGGATTAGTACGTAATGATACCCTATCCTTATGGAAAATCAAGAAAGGCTCAACCGCCATAAGGGCTTGCAATTCAGAAACCCTTCTTGCAGAGGTAATTGCCAACAAAAAAGCAGTCTTCCATGATAAAAATTTCAACTCCGAAGTAGCTGCAGGCTCAAAAGGTTGTAGAGTGAGTTTCTCCAACACAAAATTGAGATCCCAAGCAGGAGTAGGAGCTCTTCGTGGGGTCTTATATTCTTTGCCCCTCTAAGAAATTGCTTGAACAAAGGATGAGAAAACAATGGTGGGTCACAATCATAGTGAGCCGAAATTGCTGCAGCATGAACCTTAATAGAAGAGAAAGACAAACCTTTGTCCAATAACTCAGTAAGATATTGAAGAGCCACACTCAAATTAGGCTCAGAAACATCAAAATCTTTTGCTGCACTCCAAAATAAAAATCTCTTCCATTTATCTGCGTACACTTTCCTTGTACTAGGCCTTCTAGCTTCCAAAATCACATTCAAAACTTGTTGCGGAAGTTGAGACCCTCTATGGTTCAAAACAGAATATGCCAGGCTGTTAGATGAAGAGAGTGAAGTTTGACATTCAGCAAATGGCTGTCCTCCTGTGACAACAGGTGTGGAATCGAAGGCAAAGGCCATGGAGGCTTCCGTACCAGGCTTCTCAATAATGGGTACCAGTGCTGTCGAGGCCAATCTGGAGCTATTAAAATCATCCTTGGCTTGTCCTGTCTGACCTTTAGAAGTACCTTTGGGAGGAGAGGCAGAGGAGGAAAGGCATACACATGAAGATTGCTCCAGTTGAAAGAAAGAGCATCCACTCTCCAAGCTGTGGGATGAAACCTTTTTGTGCAAAACTTTGGCAGCTTATGGTTCAGTGGAGAAGCGAACAGATCTATGTCTGGAGTTCCCCATGACACTGTCAATTTCTGAAATACATGAGGATCCAATTTCCACTCGTGGGGATCCATAATTCGTCTGCTCAACACATCTGCTAAGGAGTTCTGTGCTCCTGGCAGAAACCTTGCCTGAAGATTGAGCTGTAAACTGAGAGCAGTCTCCCACAAAATCATTGCTTGCCTGCATAGAGGATAAGAATGTTCCCCTTGCTTGTTGATGTACCACATGACAGTTGTGTTGTCTGTTAGAATCAACACCTGCCCTGGAAGAAGTAATTCCTTGAAAGCTATTAATGCAAACTGGACTGCTAACATCTCCTTCATGTTGATATGTAGATGTTGTAGTCTGACAGGCCACTTGTTTTGTATCCACTTTCCATTTAGATGAGCTCCCCAAGCTTTGTCTGAGGCATCTGTCGTTAAAATCTGACTCGCCTCTGGCCGGGTCACAGAGAGTCCCTTGTTTAGGTGACATTCCTGAGCCCACCACAAAAATTCCTTTTGAATGACAGTGTCCAGATCCTGGCAGTGCTGTGTCCATACATTTTTGAGCTACCATTGTAGCTTCCTCATATGCAGTTTGGCATTGGGAAGCACCAGAATACAAGATGCCATGAACCCTAATGCTTGAAGAACTGTCCTTGCAGTCAGCACGGACTGATGAGATAGTTGATGGAAGTAAAGGGAGACTCTTTTGTTTGTCCGGGGTTAAAAAGGCCATCTGGGATGCTGTATTCAGTCTCACACCCAGAAAGCACATGTCCTGAGAGGGTACTAGACTGGACTTTATTTCGTTCACAGAATACCCTAGGCATCTTAGCACTGCTATCACATATTCCAAATGATGAAGAAGCTCTTCCCTTCCTTGAGCCAGAATCAGGCAGTCGTCCAAATAAGGATAGATTTGTATTCCTTTTAGCCTGAAGAAAGCTATCACTGGAGCCAGAACTTTCGTGAATACTCTGGGCGCAGTAGATAAGCCAAAGGGCAATGCAGAGAACTGATAGTGAGAAGTCCCAGCTCGAAAACGCAGATACTTCCTGCAACTTAGTCTGATAGGAACATGAAGGTAAGCCTCCTTGAGATCCAAAGTTACCATCCAATGATCTTTGCCCAACAGAGGTAAAAGCTGCTGCAACGTCAACATTTTGAACTTGGGAATGTCCAGATAAGTGTTGAGGATAGATAAATCCAAAATTGGTCTCCACGTGTTCCCCTTCTTTGGTACTAGGAACAGGCGAGAATAAAAACCTAGACCCACTTCTGGCATAGGGACCGGCTGTATGGCCCCTATTTGGAGCAACAGAGAAACTTGCTTGTGCGCCTCTATTCTTTGTTGAGGAGGAACGTCTGGCATGCCTTTGAAAGGAGGCAAGGTATGGAAATAAAACCTGTAGCCGTGGTGTATGATATCCAATACCCATCTGTCTTGGGTAATTAAACTCCAATTCTCTTTGAAAAGTTCACTCGTGGAGCCCAAATGAGGGTATGAGTACAGCAATACAAAAGTAGTAGTAGGATAGTTCTCCTTAGATGTTGAGAAATGTTCAATGATCACCACAGGAATCACAGAAACCACAGAAATAATTCCAAAAGTTTAATAACGCTTTCCTCCAAGTACGTTTTCGAGTATCTTCATCAGATAACACACAACATGAGTAAAAGGATATCCTGTTTTTATACATATTTCATTAATTGCTTAATAGAATAATAATTTAATTGATTAATTTAAATAAAACCTTTTTAAAAAACATTTTTTTAAAAAAACTTTGACAGATGTAAAATGTTGAAAATTTCATACTCCTGTCTTAAATGGTATAAAAACTATTGATATAGAAAAAATATATTTTTAAAATCTATGTTGGAACTCATATTGAATATAAAACATTAAATAATGTAAAAAAATTGAAAAGGATGTATAAAAGATCAGAAAATGATACCATAGCACCATCTAGTGGACAAATGAAAAATCACAACTTTGCTGCTCTTAATTTTAGAACTGGGACGATTGAAACCATATCATTAAGTCCTGGTTCCCTAGTGGCGTCCAGCACTATTTGCCAGTACAATTCCCTATATTCCAGTTTAGTCTCCCACATGCCACCCCTGATTTCTTTGGGTATAATCTCCAGAACAAAAAAATGAAAAATAGGATTTTTGCATACATTGGAATGCCTAAATAAAGCATTATTTATATTTCCTTTTTTCATTTCGTAATAGTGCTCATAAATTCTGGACCTTAATTTCCTTTCTGTTTTCCCTATGTAAAAGGATGAACAGGAGTGGCATGTGGCAATATAAACTACACCCTGAGTGTTACAATTGGCATATCCAGAACTGGTAATAGTTTTGTTTCTATCTGGAATTGTAATGGTGGACCCTGTTTTTATATATTGACATTGAGAACAGCTACCACACTTGTATGTACCTTTTCTATTTGAAGTGGTTCCCCCTGTAAATTTGCCACCAAACTCAAACAAATTTTTTAAATTTGTGTCTCTCCTATATATAAATTGTAATGGCTGCTTCTTAACCATTTCTAAGTCAGTAATTTCCTTGAATCTATCCCATTCCCTTTGAATAACTTTTTTAAGATTTGATGAATCTCCAGTGTAATCCATTATGTAAGCTTTGGAGAAATTCTTATCATTGTTGGTCCCTGTATCTGTGGGACCTGACTGGGTATGCTTAACAGTACTATCTTCCTCAATATTGGTAGTCCCTACATCAGTGATACCTGTTTGAGTAGGAGCAATAATGTTGAGTAGCTCATCCTGTCCTAAAATGGGGGCAAATTTCGTCTTTCTACCCTGCAAAACAACTTGGTAAATCTCGTCACACAAGAGGGGTGGATAACCTCTCTGAATGAACATCTCCAAAATATATTTGCCATCTTCTAAAAATTCAGTGTCTTCCGAGGTCATCCTGCTGGACCTGATCAATTGACCCTTTAAAATATTTCTTTTTTGTCCAAAGGGGTGACCACTTGAGAAGTGGAGATAGGAATTTGAGAAGGTGGATTTCCTATGAATTCTTGAGGAAAAATGATCATCATCTTTCCTTAACAAGACGTCTAAATAAATACATTCTTCATGACTGATACTGTAGGTGAAATCCAAGAAGGTGGTGGTGTTTTTTATATAATCCAAAAACTCAAAAAATCTTTCAATGGTATCAGTCCAAAAAATAACTATGTCATCCAGAAACCGTTTGTAGAGAACCCAACAGTTTTTGAATTCACTTTCATTGATAAATTGAGTCTCCCACCATGTAAGAACTATGTTGGCATATGTCGGCGAACATTTTGCCCCCATAGCTACCCCCTTTTCCTGCTTGTAAAATTCTCCTTGAAAGAACATAAAATTGTTCTTGAGAACTGTTTCCATCAAAACCAGACAAGTCCTGAAATCATCATCAGAAAGACAACCATTTTGTGCCATACTATCTTCCAACCACAATAATCCTGTATGATGGGGGATAGATCCAAAAAGGTCTACAATATCCAGAGTTATAAAAATGATGTCCTTTGAAAATAGATTAGATTTGACCTGTCTTAAAAAGTCCCAGGAATCTCTAAGAACTGTTTGTCCTTGGTTAGATAATTCTTTCAATTTCACATCCACAAATTTGGCTAATGGTGTTGTGATGGAGCCTTCTGATGAAACAATAAGCCTCAAAGGGGGGTCATTATGATCTTTATGTACCTTTGGGATTCCAAATACTGAAGGAACCCTTGGATTTGATGTATGTAAATAGTTGTAAATATCCAGGGTGATGGTACCTTCCAAAAGTAAGTCATTCACAATACATTGATTTTTGATTTGGAAATATTTATTTCATTGATGGAGGCTTTTGAATAATTGTAGGTGTTCTCAAGGCTGTTTTTCATTTTAGCTTCATATTGTATAGCATCCATTAAGACTGCCCCACCCCCTTTGTCTGGTTGCATTATTCTAATTGTTTTGTTCCCCTTGAAAAATTCCAAAAGTTCAAGTTCTTTTTTGGAAAGATTGGAAGAAACATAGTGTGAATTGACTGTATTCCTTATTTCTTTTTCTAAAAGACGTTCTAAATTCCTTAATTGGGGATGGAGGGGTGGATTGAAGACGCTCTTTTTCTTTAAATGGGTATCGGTGTTCACTTTGTGGGAAGGATCAAGGTGGTGGTGGTGGTGATCACCAAAAATAAGGCCCAAATTCTGTTTTCTTAAAAATAATTTTAAATCCACTATTGCCCTAGAAACATTTGTCTTTCTCAAAGGAATAAATTTGAAACCTCTTATAAATAAATCAAAAAATTCCCTGGTAATGTCCAAACGACTATAATTGAAAATCTTGTATTGCTGGAATTCATATATTTTCCCATTTTGTACAATAATATTGGAGTTGGAATGATTAGAATGTTCAGACATATTTATCTCCTGTAATGATTCTTGAGTGGGTAATGGTTGTAGTATACTGGGGTCCGATTCGAACCTGTCTGACCTGCGGGGAGGGGGTACAAAATCTAAAGGGATTTCTTCCTGATTGTCATCTGTACTATTCTCATGATAATTCAAGTCAGTGTTAGTATCCACCTCATTGTGGTTCACACCAGATTCATTTCTATAAGAATTGAAGGGCCTAGGTTTGGGATATGCATTTCCTAACCTGTATGCCTTGAGATCTCTCTCCATTTTGGAGGCCTTCCTTTTCATATTTTTTATACACTCATTTTCTATACTGGAAAAAATGTTGTTGTACAATGACCTTTCAGTTTGAACATTGTAAAGTAAATCACCAGTAATATGGGAATTGACATGGTTAATTTTGCTCAAAAGATGTTCCCTAACTCTATCGTTCTCCACAATGATAGCTTTAGCTATTTCAATTCCACAATTGTCAAATATGTGTATTAATTCTTTGTGAAAGTCAGAGTTTTCTTCAACCCTATTCGGGTACTTGCACACACGTAAGCCCTTGGGAACAATGTTTTTGTTAATGCATTCCTGCAAGTATGTCGAATCACAGCCTAATCTCTCATATTTATCAATGTAAAAATATAACATGTCAAGTTTCTCTCTATAAGTATTGGTATGCATAGGTACATCGTTTGAATCAGTGTTAGATGAATACAGTTGATATTTTCTATCTAGAAACCCTTTTAAATCAAAGTTCGTATCAACATTTGAAAAGTCACCTTGTTTGCGTAATGAACGCAATGCACGAATATCTCTTTGTTCCTTGCCAGAAGAATGTTGTCCGTTAGTACTGCCAAGCGGTTCAGAAACCTCTGACCGTAAGAGCAAGGAAATTGTCAAAATCGTCAATGTTAGGTGTCCCGGACCTAACCGTTCCTTCCACATTCAAAACATGAGCAGCACCAGGAAGTAGTTGTGAACCGTGTGCACATTGGCGAACTTCGGTAGCGGTTTGCTTTGAATTCCCCAAAGCATTAAAGCGGTTGTTAGCAAAGGACACTATCGAAGTACAAACTGGAGTCAAAAGCTCGATGAGCTGCGATAGTTGACCAATAACTTTCCGTAACTCTCCTTTCTCAGAAAGGGAAGATTCGATGCTGTTCTCTGCCCCTGGAGCCTCCGCCATCAAAACGTTACTGAAACACTTACAAAATGATGGAATGAGTGAAAAACAAGACTGCAACCCAAAATATTCACTCGTGGAGCCCAAATGAGGGTATGAGTACAGCAATACAAAAGTAGTAGTAGGATAGTTCTCCTTAGATGTTGAGAAATGTTCAATGATCACCACAGGAATCACAGAAACCACAGAAATAATTCCAAAAGTTTAATAACGCTTTCCTCCAAGTACGTTTTCGAGTATCTTCATCAGATAACACACAACATGAGTAAAAGGATATCCTGTTTTTATACATATTTCATTAATTGCTTAATAGAATAATAATTTAATTGATTAATTTAAATAAAACCTTTTTAAAAAACATTTTATTAAAAAAACTTTGACAGATGTAAAATGTTGAAAATTTCATACTCCTGTCTTAAATGGTATAAAAACTATTGATATAGAAAAAATATATTTTTAAAATCTATGTTGGAACTCATATTGAATATAAAACATTAAATAATGTAAAAAAATTGAAAAGGATGTATAAAAGATCAGAAAATGATACCATAGCACCATCTAGTGGACAAATGAAAAATCACAACTTTGCTGCTCTTAATTTTAGAACTGGGACGATTGAAACCATATCATTAAGTCCTGGTTCCCTAGTGGCGTCCAGCACTATTTGCCAGTATATGTATAAGTGTTTCAGTAACGTTTTGATGGCGGAGGCTCCAGGGGCAGAGAACAGCATCGAATCTTCCCTTTCTGAGAAAGGAGAGTTACGGAAAGTTATTGGTCAACTATCGCAGCTCATCGAGCTTTTGACTCCAGTTTGTACTTCGATAGTGTCCTTTGCTAACAACCGCTTTAATGCTTCGGGGAATTCAAAGCAAACCGCTACCGAAGTTCGCCAATGTGCACACGGTTCACAACTACTTCCTGGTGCTGCTCATGTTTTGAATGTGGAAGGAACGGTTAGGTCCGGGACACCTAACATTGACGATTTTGACGAATTTCCCTTGCTCTTACGGTCAGAGGTTTCTGAACCGCTTGGCAGTACTAACGGACAACATTCTTCTGGCAAGGAACAAAGAGATATTCGTGCATTGCGTTCATTACGCAAACAAGGTGACTTTTCAAATGTTGATACGAACTTTGATTTAAAAGGGTTTCTAGATAGAAAATATCAACTGTATTCATCTAACACTGATTCAAACGATGTACCTATGCATACCAATACTTAGAGAGAAACTTGACATGTTATATTTTTACATTGATAAATATGAGAGATTAGGCTGTGATTCGACATACTTGCAGGAATGCATTAACAAAAACATTGTTCCCAAGGGCTTACGTGTGTGCAAGTACCCGAATAGGGTTGAAGAAAACTCTGACTTTCACAAAGAATTAATACACATATTTGACAATTGTGGAATTGAAATAGCTAAAGCTATCATTGTGGAGAACGATAGAGTTAGGGAACATCTTTTGAGCAAAATTAACCATGTCAATTCCCATATTACTGGTGATTTACTTTACAATGTTCAAACTGAAAGGTCATTGTACAACAACATTTTTTCCAGTATAGAAAATGAGTGTATAAAAAATATGAAAAGGAAGGCCTCCAAAATGGAGAGAGATCTCAAGGCATACAGGTTAGGAAATGCATATCCCAAACCTAGGCCCTTCAATTCTTATAGAAATGAATCTGGTGTGAACCACAATGAAGTGGATACTAACACTGACTTGAATTATCATGAGAATAGTACAGATGACAATCAGGAAGAAATCCCTTTAGATTTTGTACCCCCTCCCCGCAGGTCAGACAGGTTACGGAATCGGACCCCAGTATACTACAACCATTACCCACTCAAGAATCATTACAGGAGATAAATATGTCTGAACATTCTAATCATTCCAACCCCAATATTATTGTACAAAATGGGAAAATATATGAATTCCAACAATACAAGATTTTCAATTATAGTCGTTTGGACATTACCAGGGAATTTTTTGATTTATTTATAAGAGGTTTCAAATTTATTCCTTTGAGAAAGACAAATGTTTCTAGGGCAATAGTGGATTTAAAATTATTTTTAAGAAAACAGAATTTGGGCCTTATTTTTGGTGATCACCACCACCACCTTGATCCTTCCCACAAAGTGAACACAGATACCCATTTAAAGAAAAAGAGCGTCTTCAATCCACCCCTCCATCCCCAATTAAGGAATTTAGAACGTCTTTTAGAAAAAGAAATAAGGAATACAGTCAATTCACACTATGTTTCTTCCAATCTTTCCAAAAAAGAACTTGAACTTTTGGAATTTTTCAAGGGGAACAAAACGATTAGAATAATGCAACCAGACAAAGGGGGTGGGGCAGTCTTAATGGATGCTATACAATATGAAGCTAAAATGAAAAACAGCCTTGAGAACACCTACAATTATTCAAAAGCCTCCATCAATGAAATAAATATTTCCAAATCAAAAATCAATGTATTGCTGAATGACTTACTTTTGGAAGGTACCATCACCCTGGATATTTACAACTATTTACATACATCAAATCCAAGGGTTCCTTCAGTATTTGGAATCCCAAAGGTACATAAAGATCATAATGACCCCCCTTTGAGGCTTATTGTTTCATCAGAAGGCTCCATCACAACACCATTAGCCAAATTTGTGGATGTGAAATTGAAAGAATTATCTAACCAAGGACAAACAGTTCTTAGAGATTCCTGGGACTTTTTAAGACAGGTCAAATCTAATCTATTTTCAAAGGACATCATTTTTATAACTCTGGATATTGTAGACCTTTTTGGATCTATCCCCCATCATACAGGATTATTGTGGTTGGAAGATAGTATGGCACAAAATGGTTGTCTTTCTGATGATGATTTCAGGACTTGTCTGGTTTTGATGGAAACAGTTCTCAAGAACAATTTTATGTTCTTTCAAGGAGAATTTTACAAGCAGGAAAAGGGGGTAGCTATGGGGGCAAAATGTTCGCCGACATATGCCAACATAGTTCTTACATGGTGGGAGACTCAATTTATCAATGAAAGTGAATTCAAAAACTGTTGGGTTCTCTACAAACGGTTTCTGGATGACATAGTTATTTTTTGGACTGATACCATTGAAAGATTTTTTGAGTTTTTGGATTATATAAAAAACACCACCACCTTCTTGGATTTCACCTACAGTATCAGTCATGAAGAATGTATTTATTTAGACGTCTTGTTAAGGAAAGATGATGATCATTTTTCCTCAAGAATTCATAGGAAATCCACCTTCTCAAATTCCTATCTCCACTTCTCAAGTGGTCACCCCTTTGGACAAAAAAGAAATATTTTAAAGGGTCAATTGATCAGGTCCAGCAGGATGACCTCGGAAGACACTGAATTTTTAGAAGATGGCAAATATATTTTGGAGATGTTCATTCAGAGAGGTTATCCACCCCTCTTGTGTGACGAGATTTACCAAGTTGTTTTGCAGGGTAGAAAGACGAAATTTGCCCCCATTTTAGGACAGGATGAACTACTCAACATTATTGCTCCTACTCAAACAGGTATCACTGATGTAGGGACTACCAATATTGAGGAAGATAGTACTGTTAAGCATACCCAGTCAGGTCCCACAGATACAGGGACCAACAATGATAAGAATTTCTCCAAAGCTTACATAATGGATTACACTGGAGATTCATCAAATCTTAAAAAAGTTATTCAAAGGGAATGGGATAGATTCAAGGAAATTACTGACTTAGAAATGGTTAAGAAGCAGCCATTACAATTTATATATAGGAGAGACACAAATGAGTTTGGTGGCAAATTTACAGGGGGAACCACTTCAAATAGAAAAGGTACATACAAGTGTGGTAGCTGTTCTCAATGTCAATATATAAAAACAGGGTCCACCATTACAATTCCAGATAGAAACAAAACTATTACCAGTTCTGGATATGCCAATTGTAACACTCAGGGTGTAGTTTATATTGCCACATGCCACTCCTGTTCATCCTTTTACATAGGGAAAACAGAAAGGAAATTAAGGTCCAGAATTTATGAGCACTATTACGAAATGAAAAAAGGAAATATAAATAATGCTTTATTTAGGCATTCCAATGTATGCAAAAATCCTATTTTTCATTTTTTTGTTCTGGAGATTATACCCAAAGAAATCAGGGGTGGCATGTGGGAGACTAAACTGGAATATAGGGAATTGTACTGGCAAATAGTGCTGGACGCCACTAGGGAACCAGGACTTAATGATATGGTTTCAATCGTCCCAGTTCTAAAATTAAGAGCAGCAAAGTTGTGATTTTTCATTTGTCCACTAGATGGTGCTATGGTATCATTTTCTGATCTTTTATACATCCTTTTCAATTTTTTTACATTATTTAATGTTTTATATTCAATATGAGTTCCAACATAGATTTTAAAAATATATTTTTTCTATATCAATAGTTTTTATACCATTTAAGACAGGAGTATGAAATTTTCAACATTTTACATCTGTCAAAGTTTTTTTAAAAAAATGTTTTTTAAAAAGGTTTTATTTAAATTAATCAATTAAATTATTATTCTATTAAGCAATTAATGAAATATGTATAAAAACAGGATATCCTTTTACTCATGTTGTGTGTTATCTGATGAAGATACTCGAAAACGTACTTGGAGGAAAGCGTTATTAAACTTTTGGAATTATTTCTGTGGTTTCTGTGATTCCTGTGGTGATCATTGAACATTTCTCAACATCTAAGGAGAACTATCCTACTACTACTTTTGTATTACTGTACTCATACCCTCATTTGGGCTCCACGAGTGAATATTTTGGGTTGCAGTCTTGTTTTTCACTCATTCCATCATTTTGTAAGTGTCTCTTTGAAAAGTGCCAACCTTCCTCCCAAAGGTGCTGCCAGACGAGAAGGCTCTGGCAGCTGAAAAGGTAGGCCATTGGGTCTGTTTACGAAAGGACTGACCCCTGCCCTCACCCGAAGACTGTGCAGGAGAACTCCCTGTTCTAGGCCTGAAAGAGCCCTGAGCTCTACCCCTACCACGTCTAGATCTACCCATAGACTGGGAATCATAAGAAGGATACGTCCACCCCTTAGCAGGCCAATTTCTACTAAACTTTGGAGGCTGGACCTGCAAGAAATCTTTAACAGTCTGCATAGACTTAGCCTTGTCCTCCATTTTCTTTAAAACTGTCTCAACAGGAGGACCAAACAACACGTCAGATTGTAAAGGAGCATCTAAAATCCTCGTTTTAACATGATCAGACAAATTCTGATCCCGTAGCCAGGCATGCCTGCAAAGAACTGACCCAGTGGCAGCCACCCTAGACGAGGCCTGTACAGCATCAAAACCACATTGCAAAGAATGCTTACCCACCTGTTCAGAAACATGCACTAAATCTTGCAACTCTTTACAATCAATACCTACTGCCAGAGCATCAACCTTAGACTTCAATTGTGAAAGGAGATAGTTTTGGTATTTCAACATGTGAAACTGGCAATTCAAAGCCCTCATAGCAAGAGTGGAAGAAGTATAAACTTTCTTTCCCCATCTATCCAAGGCCCTAGCCTCTTTGTCTGCAGGAACCGGATTCTTAACAACAGAAGCCTTAACACCTTTAGGCCCCTGACTAACAGTTTCTGGGTCAGCCCTAGGACTCTTAAAGATACTTATGAGCTTCAGGCACCCTGTAATACCTATCCGGTTTAACAGGAGCAGGAGGCAAAGAATCAGGATTAAGAGAAGCCTCTGTAAAAACATCTTCTACTACATCCAAAACAGGAGGTATAGCCAAAGGCCTATGCTGGGGTAAAACAAAAATTCCCTAAGCCTTTTCCTGGAATCAGAGAAGTCCTGACCTTCCCACTTAAAATGCTCCCTCATGGAATGAAGAGTTTCTGAAAAGAAAAATCCTCAGGAGGAGAAGCAGAAGGAGTAGAATCATCCACATCAGAATCAGAATAAGGAGAATACTCCTGCAAGTCTTCAGTCAAGACTCTGAAACATCTGAAGCCTGCTCAAAACCCCCAGCTCAGGCTCCATCCTAGGTCTCTTATCAGGAGGGGGCATAGAACCCCTAATTAAAGTAATTAAATCTTCTGCCATTTTAAGCATATGCTTCTTGGGCACAGTACCTGAAGAGCTAGGGGTAACACCAACTGAAGCCAAACCTGGCCTGCCCCTGGGAGAAGCCTTTGAAACAGAAGGAGAGGGCCTAGCCACCCTAGGAAGGGAGGGGAGTATAGTAACTTGAGAAGCCCCCTCAGCCTGACTTGCCTCCTGAGAGGCCACATCTTGCAATAATAAGGTCTCACCCTGGGAACACAAAGAAACCTCCGGTGGAGCCACCGGCTCCACCGACACCTCTAAAGAACCGGCGTCCGGTACAGACGGTTCTTCTAGCCTAGGCTTAACTGCCTTGTCCTTGCGCTTCTTCGAAGAAGCGGGCGCCGGAGCATCCGACGGCATTTTATAATTACACCGCTTCCCAAAGACTAACCTTGCACAATCCAACCTTCTCTTTATAGTGCGTTTATTAAATCTAGCACAAGAGCGACAGCCAACAACGCCGTGCTCAGGCCCTAAGCAAGGAATACACAAAGTATGATAATCTCTATGCGGTATTTGTTTCCCACAAGAAATGCAATTATTGACTTTTTCTGACATCTGGTAAATTACTGAGGCAAGAAAAAACTAAAATATTCTAACGGGTACTTAGCCAACTTTGAACTCGGTCTGAAACTTTGAAATCGAAAAATCTCAGAACGCCAACCGGCACTTGCAATGCTGCTTCTGCATCGGACCATGCGGCAAAAAAGACTGAGGATATGACGTCGGTCATGCGCATTTGTACCCTGACATCCTGATGTCAGTCAAATGCGCCTTGACCGACGTCAGCCTTATACTTTGATATTCGGGCCGACCGAGGGCAGCGGACTACCCAAGTGTAAGGACTGCAGCAATGTGAGATGAAGAACATCTGAGAAACAATGGGAAATCTGAATAGGGAAAAATATAATTCGACTCAAAAGTCTGAGGCAGAAAAAATTCTGAAAGGTAATGCAGGGATCTGTGGACACTAACCTACACATAGGTGTTTTATAGGGAGAAAACTATAACTCTAGGATAATTTTTAAACACCTTTATTGAATTATCAGTTGTGACATAGGCATATTTACATTTATACAAAAGTAAATCAAACTATATTAAGTCTATACATTATATAACCCAAGCAAAATTAATAAATTATTCAGTTCCTGCCCCTTTTTTTAAACAAGGAACATCTTTATTAAACCATCACTTATGACAAACAATAATACATTTATGTAAAAGAAAACAAACCACAACACAATCCTAGTTGCAAGCATTTTACATCACAAACCATACTGACACACTTGCAGGTGCAAACATTATACATCACTTATAATCTAACCAATTGTTTTCAGTCAAACATTACATAGCTCTTTTAAGTCCTGCCTGCCTTTAAACCTCATTCCTTTCCTGTATGCATTGTTCCCACAACTCCCATTTTTCCCATGTAGTTTGCTCCTACCTTTTTCTAAAGATCTCAGTTCTAGTTGTTTTATCTCTGTTACTATATAGTCACTACTTCTAATATACTTGGTTTAGATTTTATTTCCATTTTCTAGTAATTGCTTTTTTGGCAACCACCATAATTAAAGACAGCAAGGCCTTACCATGTCTTGACAAATCAGATTCTGTATCATAGCTCATAAAAATCATCCCCCTCATCACAGCAATCCACCCACCCAGCATCTCTGACAGTGCAGCCTGCAGAGAAAACTTAAAAGTCCGCCAACTCACTGCACTCCCAGAAAATATGTTCCCAATTACCTCTTTCTTCCCCATTGCACCTCCAACATTTATCATCTACCTGAAGAAAAATTATCTGAAGTCTAGTTGGGGTATAAAAATATCTATACAAACATTTCCAGGCAAAAATCCTAAATCTTCTAGAATTTGTTGCATCAGAGTATAGGCAAACGAAAGACCAGCACTGGTAGAGTTTTTAGTAGAATCTCTAGAATAAGTATAACTTTATTGGAGTTTGTATGTTTGTCCTTTAAAGGCATTTATGGAAATGCATATCATGCTGTGTGGCAACAGATTGCCACCTCCCCATGTGTTTCCAATTTCAGGTCACCAGTGGGTTAAGTAGACATGGATAAAAACAATGGACAGCAAACTTGTAAAAAGGTCAAAACAGAAGATCTAAACAGAAAAAAATATATAACAGACAAAAAATCTTGTGCAGATCCAGCTTGTGCCCCACACTTGGCATGTGTAAAAATGCTAACACATGATCTAGAATGATAAATATAAACACTTCATTTGTTACAGCAGGGAGGAGGACTGGGTAAATACGGTCTTGATTGAACAGGGCGAGCTACCTCTATGGTGTTTACTAAGACAGAATAAAGTTAAATATTTTGTGGTTATAGGCAACAACAATTTTTGCATGGCATATATAATGTAGCATATACCAAGGAGTAACAATATTAATACTGGGTAGGCAGTGTGGTTGTGGATTGTTCTGAGACCTGAACTCAGGAGTAACAGTACTAATAATATGTACCCTATTTCTGGTTAGAGCAATATTGCTGAATAATGTTCTCTTACCAGTGTCGAGGAATAGCAGTATTAATACCATGCAGCCTATATCTGGGCAGATCAAAATGGCTCAGGAATGTTCTGTAGCTCATCTCCAGTAATGATAGTAATAATACTGCATATCTGATCTACGGGTAAAACAGTAGAGCTGAGGAGTATTCTGTGACCTCTGCTCTGGAGTAACAGTATTAATACTGTGCATGGTATCGTAGAGTAGTATAGCTGCTATAGTATCACAATGTAGTAAATGGATCATGTGATGTTTGTTCACACCAGGAAGAAGTTGCACAAATACAAAATGATCATACTGTGAAGAAAAAAAAAAGCATTGTATAGCTACAGGAATGCTGTGAATACAATCATTGTTTAGCTGCAGGAATGCTGCCAATGAGTTTGGTGAATGCTGAAATGATTTTATGGAAATGGATTTGTAACTGTAGTTTAAATGTACTGTTGCAATTGTCAAGGTGACACAGGAATGATGAGTGAAAGCACAGTTGTGTAAAATCTTACCATAACAATAGAGGTCCCTAGCTTCACTGCTGCAGTATTCTTAGCAGATGGGATTCCCTGCCGTGGAAGCCTGAATGCCCAACCAGTCTACCAAAGACTACTTGTTCCTTTTTAAGCTTTGTGAATGTCAACCAAACACTCCTTGTGTAGGGGTAGGGCATAAAGGTGGCGTTCATGCCCACCATAATCAGAAATGAATGCCCTAGTAGGACCACAGTCCAAGAAACTCAAGAGATAACCTGTATATCCAGGAAGGCAAAAACCTAGGTGAGTGGGAGGGAGGGAGAGAATACTGCATCAATGAAGGCAAGGACATCTGACATTATGGTCAGATTTTACAGAACTGTACAATGTCCTTGCATTCACTGCTGCAGTATTCTTAACAGATGGGAAAGTACCAATGCGCAAAAGAAAACTTGGGAGGGGGAAGGTGCAGATTAGTATCTAAAAACCCATGAAGAACGTCACTAGATAACCAGCCCTAGCTCCAGAGATACCATCCAACTTGTAGTGCTTGGTAAAGGTATGCACAGAAGTCCACGTAGCTGCCTCAAGAATAGAATTAGTATCCAAGTCCTTGAAAAAAGCACCCGAAGAAGCAACAACTCTAGTAGAATGAGCAGAAGGAAGGCTCTTGCCATGAAAAATTGTAACAAAAGGAAATAGCCTTAGAAATCCAAGAAGAAATAGTTTGCTTGGATACAGCAAGTCTCAAAGATTTAAGATGAAAAGAAACAAATAACTGATGAGATTTTCTAATAGCCTTAGTCTTACCCAAATAAACCCTGAGTTGCTTATGCACATCCAAAGTATGCAGCACCCTCTCACCGTTAGATTGTGGACAGGGGAGAAAAGAAGGCAGATTAATAGACTGATTCAGTGATAGTTCATTATCCACCTTAGGCATAAAAGAAGGGTTAGTGCGCAAGGACACCCTGTCCTCATAAAAGACCAAAACAGGAGGACAAGCCATAAGGGCCTGCAACTCTGACACCTAACTAGCAGAAGTAAGAGCTAACAAAAAGAACAGTCTTCCAGGAACAATGTAGCAAGGAAAGTGAAGGAGCAGATCTGGAGTCAACTTCTCCAAAACAAAATTAAAATCTCAGGGATGAGGAACAGGCTTTCTGGGAGGTCTAATATTGAGGATGCCTTTAAAAAAATGTTTAACCTCAAATCTAGAAGCTAAAGTAGGAGAAAAAGGCAGACAAGCAGAGATGGCCGATAAGTGGGCCTTAAAAGAATAGGCCAACCCAGCATTGAACTCGCACAAATGAGAGAACCAAAGGAACATCCACAGTAAGTGGGTCCAGGTTACATGAAAAAAAAAAAAAAAAACAAATAGAAAACCTTTTCTATTTGGATAAGTAGCATTTCTTAGTAGAAGATTTCCTGGCCTGCTGCAGGACTTGTAGCATGTCCCCCAGAAGAAAGGCGTCTGTGAGGAATCAAAACCCTATCACCCACAGTGTCAGTTGAAGTGTAGACAGGTGGGGATGGATGAGAGATCCTTTGTCTTGTGTGATTAGATCCACCCTGTGAGCTAACTTGTGAGGTTTGCCCCTGGCTAGATACAGAAGTAGAGGGAACCAGTGCTGTTGTTGCCATAAAGGAGTCACCAATATGATTTTGGGAGCATCCTGTTGAATTTTGAACATGACTTTTAGAATGAGAGAAAAGGGAGGTAATGCATAAAGAAACATCCCCTTCCAAGAAAATGGGAGGGCATCCACCTTTCATACTAGAGGACCTGGGACTCTGGCACAAAACAGAGGAAGCCGTCTGTTAAGAGGGGAGACAAAAAGATCCACTTGAGGAGTACCCCACTGGTAGATAATGTCCAGAAACAGTTTCACTTCAGAATGTCGAGTTACTGAAAACTTAAACTTCATATGGTCGAGACCATATGATAGAGTTTTCAGAAACTCGAAATTGTGAAGTTTTGATAAAAAAATGCCTTAATTTAGTTGAAAATACTTATTTTGCAGGGGGCAAGTTCCCCTGCACCCTCTCTACTTAAATATACAATCTCCGTGATCATACTACAGCAAGGAAAAGGGAAATACCCCATTCTGCACTTCTGTATACAGTGCGGAATGGGAGATTTCCCTTTTCCCCACTGTAGCGCAATCTCAGAGTTGGTATATTTAAGTAGGGGATGTGGAGGGTGCAGGGGGGGGGGGGCTTGCCCCCTGGAGAAACATTGTGTTTGACTTTTTTTTTTTTTTTTCACTTCACAAATTAAAGTTTCTGAAAACTCGGTCATATGGTCTCGACCATATGAAGTTGGAGTTTTCAGTAACTCAACATTCTGAAGTGAACCCCAGAAACACATCCCTGTGAAGCATCCATTCATGGGACCGAGTTAAGGACCTGCTCAGAGCGTCTGCCACAATGTTCTGATGGGAAGGGATATAAACTGCCTGAAGAGTCATTTGATACTTGTCAGCAAGCTCCCATACCAGAACAGAAGTGCCAACCAGCAAAGAAGATAAGATCTCGTTCCTTCCTGTTTGCTGATATACCACATCACTGTGGTATTGTCTGTGAACATCCTGAGAGGCACTGGAGAGGAGAGTAGGGAAGGCCTGAAGAGCCAGCAGAAGAGCTCTCATCTCTGACATTGATGTGCTCCTTTAGCTGACAAGGTGACCACACACCTTGTAATTTTAGGGAGCCAAATGTTGCCCCCCATCCCATGTGTGAAGTGTCTGAACAATTCCTGAGAGGGAAGAGGGGGATGAAAAGAGATCCCTGGATTCAGAGACAACTGCTGAATCCACCAGTGAAGTTCCTGTCTGAGACAAGGAAGAAGAGGAACTACAAAGTCTAGAGAAGATGTGCATGTTGAAGCCACACTGACTCCAGAAACCAATGAAACTTTCTCATGCGAAGTTTGGCCAGAGAGAGCATTGGAATGGTAGATGGCATGAAACCCAGAGCTCTCAGAAACTCCCTGTTGGTAATGGAAGCCAGAGTTAGAAAAGTTTGAAAGAAAGAAATGAGAGTCAAGGCCTTTGGAGGGGGCAGGGATGCAAGAACTGTCACTGTTTAAATCTTGGAACACAGCAAAACATGATCCTGAGAAGGAGTCAGGGAAGACTTCTTGAAATTTATAATGAACCCCAGGCTCTAAAGAAGGGAAACTGCAAAAATGAAGATTTTGCAAAAAGAGTCTCTGGAGAAGATGCCTGAATCAACAGGTTGTCTAACTAAAGAAATATTTGGATCCCTCAAAGACTCCAAAAAGCAACCACAGGAGCAAGGTATTTGGTGAAAACCCATGGGGCAGTAGAAAGGCCAAAGGGCAAAGCAGAGAACTGAAAATGCCAGGAAGCAACAGAGAAATGCAAAAACTTTCAATAAGGAGGATGGATTGGATTGTGGGGGTAAGCATCCTTGAGATCCAGACACACCATACAAGCCTGAGGGAGCAAGAGAGAAAACAGAATCTGAAGGGACAATATCCAAAAGGAAGACACTTTTAGAAAGGTGTTTAGATGAGAAAGGTCTAGAATAGGTCTCCAAGTGCCCTCTTTTCTGGGCACTAGAAACAGTCTGGAGTAGAACCATTTCCCCCTTTGGGACACAGGCTCCCCTCTTGAATAGTACCCAGAGTCAAGAGAATTTGAAGAACCTCTTGGAAGAAGGGAAGTTGTTCCCGAGGAGGCTGAAGAAAGAGAATAAAAGGAGGATGGGATTTCCACACCATGAAGTACCCCTGACGAATAATTGATGGAACCCAAAAATCCTGAGTGATTTGAAGCCAAACAGGAAGAGAAAGACTAAGAGAAAAGTGGCTGGGAAGAGAAGGAGAGTCCTACAGCACCTGGTTTGTCCAGAAAGGAAAGCTTTGGAGTCCCTGAAAACTGAGTAGCCTTAGCAGGAGGAGCTGATTTGCCACTCTTCATACCTTTAATAGACAGGCGGGATTGCCTACGAGGAAAGGCAGGCTTAGCGGGGTAGTTTCTCTGATAACACAGGAGAAGCAAACATGTTTTTAAGCTCCTGTAAGACCTTACCCTTATCCTGAAGGGACTTAAACCAGGAGCAGCTTCCACAAACAAAAGTTTAGAATCCAGAGGAGCATCCATCAACTTAGCTTTAATATCATCAGGTAGAGGTTGAAGCCTAAGTTAAGAATATCTCAACACAGAACCAAAAACAGCAGCCCTAGAAGAGGCATCTGCTGTATCATAACTACATTTAATAAAATGATGAATGACTTGAGAAAAAGTCCCTAGCAAGGAAAGAACAGAAGTTTTACCCTCCAAGTCTGGAAAATAAGAAATAAGTCGACAGATCTGAGAAAGAGCAGCCAACACATACCAAGACATATGGGTCCGATAATGAACAACTCTAAAAGCTAGGGTAGCAGAAGTGTAAACCTTCTTATCCAACCTTTCCATAGTTCTGCTGTCCTTTGCCAGGAAGCAATAAGTTGGGAGAAGGAAACAACTGAGACTGCTTATCAGAGGCTATAGACAACAGAGGGGTCAGCAGTAGGACATTTATATAGGAAAGAACAATCCTCTGGCACCCTATAAAACCTGTCAGGCTTCTTAGGAGCAGGGGCAGAGAATCAGGCACATGAGAGGCATTGGAAAAAAGCATCCAGCAAAGCAGTCAAAACAGGAGGAATTGCCACAGGTTTAGGGGATTCCAACTGCAGCAACTCATAGTACTTATTAGGAATATCAGAGACCCGAGCACAATCCCACTTAAAAAAAAATCCATCATCCTAGAAAGGGTGTCCCCCCAAAGGAAATTTCTTCAAAAGGAACATCTGGACTGACAGATTCCTCCTCCTCCTCTGACCCGTAGTCTAAAGGAGAAGGAAGTTGAGTAGAATAAGTGAGGAATTCAATATCTGAATCCAAATCATCCACAGAAGAACACTGTTCTCCAGGCCTTTTAAAGGGAGTAGAGGATCAAGGAGGAGCAGGAACTGAAACTCCTTGAGGAGGCTTTAAATACTCCTGAGTCCAGGCCTGCCACTCACTTTGTGGAACCCTAGGAACAGAAGAAACAGGCTTAATTTTTTGTTTCTTTTTTAAAGGAAAGTCCCCTCAAAAAAACTGAGAAGGCTCAGATCCAGGACAGCAGTTGAGAAGCATGGTAGGAACTTCTTCCCTAACCAAAAACTGAGGAACTCCTCTAGGCCCCTTGAAAAAATCAGCAATAGTTTCCTGAATGTCCGAGATGGACACCTGCAAAGCCTATCTGGACGTGCTGCCAGATGGATCCTCACTGGACTCTGACATGGTCACTGCAGAGAAATTCAACAAAACAGCTGGGCAAGTATTCAAGTTTGTAATGACCTTGGGAGAAACACCTGGCAGTGGCTGGACAGCAGAAGATTCTGGTCGTACCTTTTTTCAACTTCTTCCCCAATGGCTGACCCTCAGAGCAGGAGATTCCTTCCACTGTATCTTTAACTAGAAGCTTAAGAGGCTGGTTCTCAAGATACAAGGGAAGAAAGTCACTGCAAAGGGTTTTCGGAATGAATGCCTGGCAAATAAAACAAGATGCATGGTCATGAGAAGCTCCTAGACAAAAAAAAGACACTTATTGTGGTGATCCTTACGGGGAATCTGTCTTCCACACTGGCATTTACCTTTCTTGGATGACATTCACCCCAAGGAGCACAAAAAGTAAGAATAAAATCCCCCAATGGGGCATTTATCTGCAACTGCAATAGTAGTCAGCAAACCGGCGTAGGTAGACACTGGAGAATGAAAATGCATTCAACTGGCAGAAAATGGACACAGATAAACACGCCAATGGTAAAAAAGATGCGTTTAGACTGGCATCAAAAAATTTCTGATTATGGTAGGCTTGAACGTCACCTTTATGCCCTATGCTATGCAAGGAGGCATTTGGGTGAAGTTCTGCATACCTTTTAAAAGCAACTAGTAGTCTTTGATAGACTAGCTGGACATTTGGGCTTCCATGGTAGCAAATTCCATTTGTTAAGAATACTGCAGCAATGAATGTAAGGACATCTACGTTTAAGTAGAGAGGCAGTAATGCTAAACAAATTTTACCTAGGATAAGCAAATGTTGCATGCTGTGCATCTTGCACCTGAAGAAAATTAGGGGATACAGACATGCTCTGTTGCTCAAGCCAAGGGCAAATAGCATGAATGCTGCATTAGTTAGCAGCCAAGTAATTCTGTACAACTCCAAGATGTACATCCACACAAAAATATAATAATTCTAAAATTATGCCAGACTCTTATCAGTGCATGACTGAACGTACTGCTGGGTATGCACAGCCACAGCAACTCATGACATTGTTACGAGATCTTGCTGATAATTTACATCCAACTGGAACAGGAAGTTGGATACAAAAGATGGAAGTGTTAGACTTTTAGGTGTTCTGTTCAGTAATGGTATACCAATGCACAAGTCTTTAGAATTATAAGTAAAAGAAAAGCTTAAAGTTAACAAAAAGGATGGAAATTCTGCTTACATCTTGAAATCGTTTCTCCAGTGTCAGGCGTATGTTTGTTTCAATACTGGTACGCTTCTTCCTTTTCCTTCCAAACATATCACTCAGAGGTGGGAAGGGGGTAGGATTAACTACAGGAGAGTCAGAAGGCGAAGATTCTAGGAAAAAGTAACAAAATACAGTATTATTGTTAGGAAAAGAAAACAGATTATCCTTTGGATAATTTAGTTCAATATATAAAGTTAGGCATTTAACTACAAAATGTGCCAACGTTTAGTATTTGACTCTTTATGGCATCTTGTTGCATTACATACCTACTTCTCTGATCTACCTTAAGATTGTCCTATGTTGTCCATTCCTCAGCATAAGAACAGACTCTCCACACCTTAGTTTCCTCAGTGTACCATCTTCCATCCCAGCACTCAGGTTTTGCTTTGAGCTCCATCTTGCAGTCAGCCGCTAAACCATTAGCTTCTTACAATGGCTCCCACTTTATGAATGCGATCATTATTCTCTTCCATTTCTCCCATCTCCAAAACCATTACTCTCATGTACCTTTAATACTTTAACATGACTCCAGCTCCGATACCTTAAAGGTTCTCTGTTACCCTATAACATTCCTGAATTAGTTCTTCTTTTTCTCTTAAGTACACTGCTTTTTCAGTTCTGCTATTGGGGGAGGGGGTCCACTGGTATTTTATTCCTTTATTTTTTAAGTTCATAGGTGATTCCTTGGCTAACAACCTCTGGGAGCACTTTTAAGCCTAGAAACACTTCACAGGGTGATAATATAACACTAACTTGTGCTTGTGAAGTAAATACGTTAACCATAATGCCAACCTGCCCTCTTTTCCTTTGAGCAATACTTAATCATGCATTGCTTCTGGCTGCAGATTCTTTCCTTTCCGTTTCACTGTGCTTCTGTGCTATTATAATCCATCCATCCACAACCCCTTTTGCCATTTTTTGCACATGAGGTTGGCATGTCGCTTCAACAGTAACAATCATCTACAACCAAGGTTGACACTGCTGGGTAACTAGCCCATTACTTTCGGGTTATTCTTTGATATTATTAAAAGGGGATACTCAGACTGCTGTATCTTTACAATGCAGTTTGTATTAAAGGGGTTTTGAATGGCAAAGCATTTTAAAGTGTGTCCTAATAAAAAAGCAATAACTAAATTATGCACAACAGATGCAACACTCTCACCTGCATCATTCAGCCATTTTTCCAATAATGGTTTCAGTTTACACATGTTCTTAAAACTAAGATTCAGTGCCTCAAACCGGGAAATAGTTGTCTGACTGAAGTCATTCCCATAGAGTTTACCCATTGCTAAGCCAACATCACCCTGTTCAAAAAGAAAAGAAAAAAAAAAAAGAATCCATGTCAGTAGTGTCCCTTAGAGACTACATATTTAAAGCAGCGACTTCTAAACAAACAATATTTATGATTCTCACTGTTAGAACATTACCATTCTGAACTCATAATAAATTCCAATGCATAGATGTATTCAAAGGTTGCAACTGTAGCCGCTGTTTCTGGCTGTATTTACTGCTGATGCCACAGCTAGAGGTTACAGTGTCAGCTTCAGGGCTTATGTACAAGCTGCCGCCAATCTTTTTTTCTGCTCATCATTTATCAAAAATTAAACAAAAATAGTGAGCCGAAAACCTACAAAAGATTTTTTTTGTAGTGGGACAAGCCTCCCTACACCCTCAAAATTAGCTATACCAAATCCGTGGTCACACCAACAGTGAAGAAATGGGGAAAAATTCCTGAAAAGTAAACAGACAGCTCACAATATTAAATTCTTCCACTTAAGCCTCTCATCAACCAGCGCAATGACCAACTGTAACCGAAAAATCTCGTAAATGCAACAGACTAGATATAATGATTTTAGTCTATGAAGATTGCTGTCTCTAGATCACTGGCTACATGCAATCAAATGATAAGCAATTTCAATTAAAAATTGGACCAAAGTTTACAGTTTTCCTAAAAAGTGTGCATAACAATAGTGTTTTGCACTGTCTGGGGTAAAGTAACTATTCAATTGAGACTATTATTAAACCAAGTAGTACATTATGATAGTTAACTTTTTTTTTTTTCACCAGATTCGGAAGGAATGCACTGCCACCACTCTAGAGGCTAATGTTCAAGCAGTCATCACGTAACAGTACCAAGGTATGCTGTAGTAACTTTAAAAAGAGAGAGAGATTATAAACAGAGAAGCAACAAAGGGCATGAATTATCACAATGTCTCCGAGAAGAGAGTCAGTAATGAGAAGCGTGACAGAGCAGGATTGACTACACGGTGCTGTTCTAAGGGACTAAATATTTTAAGAGACCAGCCTGAAAGGCATAGACAATGCATTATATATTTCTAAAAAACACATTCAGAATACAACTCATTGTACTTCAACTGTGGCATTGCGTTAAACTATAGACAAGTCACTGGAAAAAACTTCATTTAAACTTGTGACTGAGCAGATGTTGAATGGCAGTTGGAAATCCTCAACCATTATAAGGACAGAACATTGTAAGACATCCCTTTGTTATCAACACTGGCTATTTGGAATACGTTAGAGCAGAGTAGGCATCGTTCATGTTCTTTGGATACACGACATGGCAGGGGCACAGACTGTCTCACAAGCCATATAAGTAGAAGGAATAGAAGTGCCTTAAGGTAAGACGATGAATCATTATAAAACTTGTCAAAAAGGACATCAGGTAACAAAAATCAATGGGAAAGTCATAAAATACACCATAATCAAAGATCTAGGTACAATATTAGACAGATATATATATATATATATATATATCTCCACACACACACACACACACACACATTTTATATCCAAGAAAATAATACCGTGTAGACCATATAATTGTAAAGGACATATGTAGTCAGTCCAAGGAGGAGGATGAACCGACCTGAAAAGTCATAACAACTCATTGGAAATGGTACAATCTGTCACAAAATTGTATGCCGCTATTTGAAGTGTTGTGTACTTTTAAGCAAATCCTTGTACTGACAAAACTTTGTTTTGTCTGTTGTTTTTCTGCAGTTACTTTTTGATAGACACAAGGTTAGGTGGATGTTTTACTTCCTGCCTTGTTGCAGTTACTTCTGGACACTAACTCTAAGGTTGGATGATGTGATTTTTTTTCTTGTTTTTCTTTCTTTTCCAAGTATGTACAACCTCAGGGGTAGTTTAGAAATTGGAGTGTGGGGTATTCATAGAGGTACTGCTTCTTTCCACAAAAGCTCCATTTTATAGATTTTCTGCAGAGTTCTGCATATAAATTACTACAAGTACACTTCTGTGTATTTTACATGTTTCAGTTACAATATTCTGATTTGCAGTTTTGTGAGACTTTTTTTTAAATTACAAATCCCAGTTCCTTAAAAGAAGGATCATAAGGCTGGAAAACCTGAACTATTCAGAAAGGTTAAAGGAAGCTGCAAGAGCTTCTATGTGCACATGGCGGTGGACATTGGCAAGGTATAAGTGATGATGAAACTGCCTTTTAATGCCTTTTAAGATGTTAAACCACACCATTAGTGATTAACTATACCCTGATACTGTTTCTAATGAAATGCACTCCAATTAATTTTGTTCAACTAATTGCAATTCAATGAAAAGCCAACACATACCTAATTAAG